>NW_010427291.1:0-2383 GCF_000710305.1 Buceros rhinoceros silvestris | reverse complement strand
AGCAGGAATATTCTTACACCAAGAGCAGTCAGGATACTGAATGCAAGGTCCAAACCCAGGAGTAAGATGGAGTTTTAAGATGCTGACATGGAAAGGCTGGTTCTTGATAATGCTTTATGTTATATTTGTGCTTGTACCCACTTACGTACTTCGCCTTTCTTCGCTATGAATGTGTTCTTCTCTCCTTCTCCTGGTCCAAATTTTCAAATGAATTGATACTGCTACATTCAACCTAATAATGTTACACAAGAAGCATAATGGAGAAGTTTGCACACTGTCATTTCTGCCATGTGTTGCTGCCTTATGTCAATCAAGAGTCCCATTAGTGGGTGAAGACTGGACTTGCATCATCAAACTTCCAGCTGTGACAGAAGAAAAGAATATTGTGCTTGAGAAGAAGCTTCCTGAAACAAGAAACCCCATTTGTAAAAGCCTCAAATCCCTCATTTTCTGTATGATCACACTTTCCCTCCTCTATCACCCATTAAAAAATCACACTGCATCATAATTTCAGTGTTCTGGTTTTGCTTTCTCTATGTTTTTATGAAATAAGACAGTTGAGAGAATCTCCCATGCAGGGTGTTGGTGGTTCCATCCTAGTTAAACCCTGCAGCAAAAGGGGAACGAAGACCTTAATGGATCAAACCCATCCCAGCAGTGTGTTTTCCCATCACGTTCCTGCTTCGGACTTTGTGCTGCACCAGTTTGCTCTGCTAGAAAATTACTGGAGACAGGAAACAGGACCAGGAATGGGAGGGAGGCTCACCAGTGTTTCCATGCCCAGACACACACAGGCAAGGAGTATAACAAGAGAGTGAGGGACACGTACTGGAGAGTCGTGGCACATCTACCATAGCATCCAGCACAGGCAGCATCCAGCTGTCCATGGGAGGACAGAGTTGGCTCCATCTTCATTGCACACTCAATCCTCCTCATTAACTTGTATTTAAAACTATTCAATAGGCCAGATCTGGAACTCCAGTGAGGTGTTGAGGACAAGGGGGAGGTGCTGGACAGTGCTTGGCTAAACAGGTCCGCCAGTGAGCCGCCTCTGAGGGACCTCTGGGCTAATGGTCTCATTTACCACCAAGCCATTTTTTACTGCTCCCAGCTGGTCCCTGAGCACTGCTGGGTCACTGCTCCCTATTTATTGAGAACTCATTCTATTTATTTTCCTTTTTTGCAATCTTCTGGTCGTCTAAGTTGCTCTTAGAATTGTGACTCTGCTGACCTTCTTCAGGCTCCAATTTTTGCTTCCCCATTTGTGAGGGTTCTGCCAGGAGGCTCCTTTACTTTGCAGCATAATTTAAACTGGCTAAAGATATCTGCTCTTTGGCAGTTATGATCCTGGCTGAGGCAGTTTTGTGATCTCAGAGAGCTACATATGAAAATGAAGGTAAGTGGATTCAACTTTCCTGTATCTCAAACTGGAGTTTCACCACTAGGTAAGTCTCTGCCTCTGAGTACCTCCGGGAAGTTTCCTCTGCTGCTGCACACTAATATTCTCTCTTTATTTCTTCATGTTATATAGAATTATGGCATAATCCAATATTCCATTTTAATTTTCATGGTGTACAGAATTACAGTAGTTCTGGTGAAAACCCATGGGAAGGCAGGGGAAGTAGGGTGACCTGTTAGCATACTTTTGGAATGGCTATTTACTACTTCACGCTGGTCTTGCAAATTCTATGGGAGGGTTGGGCAGTTCTCTCACACCTTGTAAAGATTAAATCGTGTGCCCAGGCAACCTCTGGCTGTTGTAAGCAGTTTTCTGAAGAATGAATCCACAGGCATTCGATAAACGCTGTAAGAGCATAACACTCATCCTCAGATCCTCAAGATAAGGGGGTGGTGGGGTTCAGCTGGTTCACAAAGGTTGAATTACACCAAAACAGAGAAGAAAACAAACAGATGGATGATATTTGGATGCAATCAGAAGCGTTTATTGGGACCACAAATTGTACATTTTAAGGAGAGGAAGAACACAAGATGGATTTCAGTGTTTTAAAAAAGGGCCAAATTAATAATCTGCATCAAACCAATGCACATGGTCCAGCACAAGGTTCTTCTCTTTTGGTTCAAGTTTCAAACTTGGACACATCTGTGCAAGGTGACATTTATGGATCTTTCTTATTAGACATACAGATGTCAAAGTAAAACACAACCAAAGAAAAAATGCACAGTCCCAAACAACTGAAAACTTGCATGGACCAGTTTCCAGTGATACCAGTGCTCTGTGATTAACAGTGAGAAACAGGTGTTGCATCACCAGTAATTTGGTTTCTAAGAATGGAAAACACACTTTCAGAGAAAACTGACATTAAAAGCAAATACAGCATAAGAAGCACACGCAGAATGGTTCCCATGGGTGCTGGGCAGCACC
>NW_010427290.1:18766-24407 GCF_000710305.1 Buceros rhinoceros silvestris | reverse complement strand
TAATTTTTTTGTTATTTTAAATTTTTTTTTTACCACTTCTTTGAAGTCTTAAACCTGAGTAAACCCTTATTGAAGAGGTATAGTTGCACATTATAAACAGTTTCTTACAGCACAGAATACCTTTACTCATTTTTTTTGTTGTTGTTGTTGTAAACCTGTTAGAATAGAAAGATTGATCAACATAGTGCTGTGGCAAAGGTAAATGCATTTTCTGAAAGTATAAAATAGTCTGATTTTGGAAAGAGCTTTCTGAAGAAGGAATATTCTGTCTTTTGATGCAGCTCAATTGAATCATACAGTCATTTATGTTGGAAAATATCTCTACGGTTATCAAGCACAACTGTTAACCTGGCACTGCCAAGTCCGCCGCTAAAGATGTTTGTTGGTGTATCTTTCTAGCAGAAATTAGAACTGTGGAAAATATGCTACTCTCTCTGGGAAACTTAGCAGCCGAAACCCAACTGCAACACTATCATGTGGGAAATCATCTCTAACTGGTCTTGTTTTATTAACTCTAACCAAAACAGTAGCTGTGTGTGGACTAACCCCTTTTATCCAACCACAGTGCCTTAAGAGATGCATGCTGTCTGTGTGACAGAGACGTTATCCAATCACCATGTAGCTAGTCGGGTGGACAAGAGTCTATAAATTGAGATGCATTGTAAACAATAAACGAGCACGATTCCTAACCATATTGGTGTCCATGTTGTGACTCGGACTCCGTTCGCAGAAGGGTCCCTGCAACAGATGTTTATATCTACATGTCTTTTAAATACTGTCAGCGATGGTGAGTCAACTACAGAGCAGCCTGTTCCAATGTTTGACAACCCTTTTGGTGAAGAAATTTTTCTAAATATCCATTCTACACCTGCCCTTGTGCAACTTGAGAATGAGGACTCCTATGTTAAAGGGAAGCAGCCTCAAAACTGTGAAGTGATTTACAGCAACAACAATGCTCAAGTCTTCTCCATGAGAGAAAGAAGGTTCATCTATGTTGCTCTGGTCAACACAACAGGCACCTTTATTTGGGCAGAAGCCAGGAATATAATTGAAAATTACCTCTTTTGTGACTAAGAGTGAGAATTGTTAAGGGAGTCTGGGAGGATTTTATTCTTGCAAATTATGACACACAGATAAGGTCATTAAAACAGAGTAAATAAACTTCTGTAAGACAATGTTACAAGAGAATAATAAAATAAATGTTGCCCATCTGAAGAAGACTAGAAAAAAGAAGTCTTGGGGACTAGATTGTACCTGGTGAAAATGCTTAGAGTCTTAGAGATGCTCAAGAGGAGAGCTCCAAGCAGAGTTTCTACTTAAAGGCAAAATTTCTGTCTTGTTATTTTTTTTTTTTAATAAAGTGATGGAGCTGGGAGAACTCTTTTGGATCTGTACACCATTTTCATCAAGTTCCCTAAGAAGGTCTATGGACTCAAGAACTCTATTCCTTACTTAGTTTCTAGTACAAATTAGTAAACTGCTTCAGCAAGGATGGAGAAAATTTCCATTCCTTCAGCTCCATAGCATATGGTTAAGCCATTTTACAGAAGAATGTACCCTCAGTCTCTCCTTCCTGGAGAATAAGCTTGACTACCCTTGAATATTTCTATGCTAAAAACATCATCTAGTTCTTAATTTCTGGAATAACTGCTCTAACTACAAAAAAATAGATTAATCTATCTGTATATTTTTCAAGTAGACAACCAATGATATTCCCTGTGCCAACTCTGTGCTGTTTTTGTTAATACTGCAAGGACCATTTGCATTGCTACTGCTTTCTAGGGGTTGAGATTCCTCTTCACATGCTACCAGAATCCTGGTGGAATTCAGGTGTGAAGTGCACCACGAGTTCTTAGCTTGCTGTTTTTGTTCATGCTTTGTCAAAGATTGGTTATCTCAGCAAAGCATTACTTTCCCTTGCATAAATTTGTACTAAACCTCCTCTGTCATGATTGCTTAGCTTTATCCCTCTTCTGTTTCTTCAAGGTATTTAGGTATAATTTGAGCTTCACTAGCACTTTTCATCCTCTGCTTCAAATATTGTGACTTTTCTTCAAGCATCCTTTCTTATATTATTTACTCCTGGCTAAATATATTCTACCATTCCCAAAACCCACAGCAGATTTGAAAACATATTGAGTGAATGTGCTTAATGCTCATCGTGTTCACGTCTATGATGCCTCTGTCTTTTCTATTTTCTCTGTAACTCTACTGCCTGGTGATTGTACATCACACAATGGATGTTGTCGACTCTTGTCTCTCTGTTAATAGAAAAATAGTAATTTGTTTTTCAGTAACTATATTTCTGTTATGCTAATTTCTATGCCTGCTTATACTTTCTGTTTTATATTTTTAGCCTACAGCTCACTCAAGTTCCCATTTCCTGTCCACACTGGCAAGTAAAGACTATCTGATCAGTAATGAGATGAAAGCCTCATTAAAAAAAGAAGAGGAAGATAGCCGCAAAGTAATAAAATTAAATGAGAAAGTCTCTCATTTATTTATGTCTTGCAAACCGGCATAATTTGCAACAGTTCTAACAATTGAAAGAAGCAGTTACCAAGATGAGGGTCATTTATGATCAATCTAAATTGTTGTGGGTACAAATATTTGTGTTTTACTAAGTAAGAGAGGAACTATAACTATTGCTTTCTAAAATATATTTCTTCTGCAGGAATATTTTTTTCTGAAAGTTACATTATGGTAGAGCTTATTCCTGTCTGTATTTTCTGTAAGATTCCCTGAGATTCAATGTCTACATTTATTTCTGCTTGACAGGCTAGGATGAAATCATTCCAATATATTATTTGTTTTCTCCTGAGTGAGCTCCAGTGAATACTTTGCTCAAGTAATGCAATGACAGTAAGACTTCAGGTTATTCTCTCTTTATGCCTTCTTGGTGGTCACCATAAGATACTGTGAGTTCAATTTAATGAAAAAAATATTGCTGTATCAAGTCCCACTGCTGTCCAAACAGAACTGAAACCCCTTTGGTTCAAAGGAAAAGAATAAGAAACGCTAATAATAATATAATACTGTCTTGGGGGGGAAAGGATCCATACTTGCTGTACCTTTTTTTGCCCAGGGTGTCATAGTGATTCCTTTGAAATTGCTTTCCTTTGGGACAACTTTCCACTCTCACTCTTGAAAAAATTAAACTGTTCATTTCCTGAGCTGCAGAGTATGGTTCACTAGAGATTTAAGCGTGATCAGACAAGCCTCTTAGAATTTTTCAGGATCATTATTGTTTGCCTGAAACACTTTCAATAAGGGAAAAGTTATGCCTAAGATTGAAAAGCGGAGGGGAAATCACAGCTATACTAACATAAAGATACAATAAGTTAAAGTTTCCTGACTTGTCCGAGTCCCAGCTGGCCTAATGAAACGAGTCTTGACTACTGTGAGTTGACATGTAGTAGCTCTTATCACCTTCCTTTGAAAGCAGAGGCCAAGTACTGTCTTTGAGGATCACATGGCTTTTATCATCTTACTGAGGCCCAAAGAGTGAGTACATTGGGTAAGCAGCATAAATAACAGTATAATAGAAAATAAGTTAAAATGACATTTATTATATGAACGGAATTAGAAAGACAGAAGGCTGCTTTGTTTCATCAGCAAAGTGCTGATGCCGCTAAAGGTTGTAATTCTTGCTGATACGTTAACTACCTACCTTATCTCTGTATAAAGAAATAAATCATACTTATATACATTTTAGAATATGTGTAAAATAATCTGTATAAATCTAAGTCTAAACACCTGTTTTCTTGTGCTCCGTTATTCTGCCTTGGGCTCTCTTGGTCTCTCCACTCCACTCCCCGGTAGAGTTCAATGCAGAAATTATTTGCCATTGTTAATTTTTGTAAATAAATCTGGAGGAAGAATAGCTGAGAGAATGATTTCTAGGAATCATTTTTTCCTCTGTCATTCTGACGAGAACTCAAACTGCAAATAGGAAGGAACTCATATTGTTTCATTCGTGACTTTCCATGCTTTCTCTAGAAATTTTTTTGACTTATCTTTAGACAGATGCCCAGTTTTAAGAATCTTAATAGCAGTTCGTTAGTCAACAGGAGACCAGTGAGTGGTCTCCTTGGCTGATCAGCAATACCTTATCAACAGAAAGTTGAAACTGTTAGCGCACCTTGGAAGTTTGGGAAGTTCCTCACAGTCATCCAGAACTAATATAGCAATTCTAGGATTATCCTGGCTGTTTGTCCATTAAAGGCAAGAAAATAAAATCATGACCCCGAAGTTATGGTCTGGCAATTAAATACAAATGTCTTACAGTACATTTCCTAATGTGAAATTTCTAGGAGATAGAATTGGTAATACTCCATGAAAAAAAATCTGGACCAGTTAAGAGATTTTGAAATGCATTCTCATCCTGATGTTCAAGATAATATTTCTGGGCAAATGCTGTGGATGTTAAAAATGCAGATTGTTGTCCTAATAAATGATAAGAGCTCATTCCAAGTAGTCACTATCCATCATGGAAATTCATATTTATGGACTTCTTTGCTGCAGTCTACGGCTCTGGTATATCCTTTAGTAAGCACATTTTAGACAAAATAGACAGTTGCAGTATATTTATAACCTTTGCAGGTCACTGATCAGTGATATGATGTGCTGTTATGGCTCTCAGATGTTTCTGCTGTTGGATGACTAGTCTCTTAAGAGATTATTTCAGTGTCCAACATTTACAGTGAAATCATCCACCAAGTAACCCTGTGAAAATACTGATGTAACCTACTGTGTGCTCACACCTGGTATCTTTTTAAAGTAATCTGTTTGCATTTATGTTCTTTAATCTATTCATTTAGGACTAAAGCATTCAAATTCTTAATAGAAAAATAAATTAAATAAACATTGAAACCAAGATCCTATAAAAAGAAAATGTTTGTAGTGCTTTTTTATCCTGCTAGAATTTCAAATGAAGAGGCAAAGGCAGGAAAATGTAGAAAACTGTGTGAGCTGTGCAGACAGTGCAGTTGCATTGGCAATTTTATTTGAATCGGCAGAGTTTGGAATTTCACAATTCTTTCACTTACTCCATCTCTTTTGCATCGCAGAGTTCTTGAGCCATGGATTCCTTCTGGATGAAATGTCACCAAAGCAGCTGCATCCAGATAGTCTCTAGCTGTTACTGGAAGTCTGTCCTTGAGAATGGTCCAGAGCTACTGCTGTTACACCTGAGGTAGTAAAACCTCTGTGGTACGGATGTCAGGCCCTCAGCACTAGGCCTCTGCTGTACGAGCCTTCTTCTATAACACCATGGTAGTTGCTAATAGAGAATTAGCCTGATATTTTCAATGCTAACTTTTAACTGGCAGAGAAGTGTTGTGTACTGTCAGTCTTGGCCTTGAAGAATCATACACGGCTGGATCAGTCTGAAACCTGTAGTATCAGATGTATTCATGTCTGAACCTTAAAACAATTGATTCTCCTGGTTTAAGACAAACAGAGATGGTTTGTTTGTGATGGACATATCAAAGAGCCCATTAGAGTGTTTCTTCCATGTTCAGCAGCACATCTCATTGGCTGTGGAGCTTTTGGTGGGCATGGTGGTTCTTTAAGAACAGCACACAGACAGAAAACCGTGCCTTTTTTGCCCGCCACGACCGACCGGCCGCAATACCCCTTC
>NW_010427290.1:970-18677 GCF_000710305.1 Buceros rhinoceros silvestris | reverse complement strand
TTGGCTGTGGAGTTTTTGGTGGGCATGGTGGTTCTTTAAGAACAGCACACAGAAAACCGTGCCTTTTTTGCCCGCCACGACCGACCGGCCGCAATACCCCTTCTCATCCACGCTGGGACCTGCTGATCGGCACTGCTGCTTGGCTTGGCTCCACTCCACCAGCTGTGACCACTTTTTGATACCGCTCACCACTTTTCTCACCACTGGTCCACCCTGCACCATGCACCCCTCAGCACTGCTGACTGCTGTGATCTCTACGGCTGCTTTCACCCTGGGGCCACACCACACCACGATCCTCACTGCTGCCACCCTCCCGATTGCTGCAACTGCTGCGGCTGACACTGTGTTACTCCACAGCCCAGCCGCTGCTTCAGAAGAGGGTTCTTGCCGTCTATACCTGGCCCAGGCCTGCAAGCCAGGAAAAGCTCCCATCACCAAAGCTCTCAGCTGGTCCTGGTCCTTGCACGTGGCCACGTACTGCTGCCATTGAACTGACTGGTAGTTTATTTTCTATAGCTGCTGTTTCTTTAACCCCAGCTTAACCCTTTCTGCACCAGATTTTCTAATCCTATATCTACTTGTTAACCTCTTTGTTTTCTGTATATAAAATCTTTTTATTGTTATTAAAACTGTTTTAATTTCCCAAGATTAACAGGGGCCTCACAAACTTTTTCCTTCTTTGTATGTCTTTTCTTAACCCATTCTCCTGGAACAGGAGGAGGGCTAACTGGAGATAGAATTTGTCCCGTGATTGGCCCTCCTCAGCCAAACTGGTGACATTAATAAGCTATTGGGCTTGCATGTACAGTTTGTTCAAACTCATCTAATCCTCTTTGGCCAGACATAGCTTGAGGCCAAAGCTAACAGGAATATTGAAGTTTCCATTACTTCTAAATTCCAGCTGGAATAAGAATAAGAAAACCCACAATTCAAAATTTTTCTGCAATATTCCTGTATATATTATTTCAGTAAGGGTATCGTAGCCTGCAGATTGCCTTATCCACCTTTAGAAACAGCAATTTACAGCTATGTTTGATGTGAGGCAGTCTTTGGGAAACCGATTTTAGAAAGTTTGTGTGCAATAGAGTTTGCTAAACTTAAATAGGTTTTCATTTGTATTTTGTGTTTTGACAAATTTGTGAAGAAGGGAAGACAAGGAAAAAAACAATGGACAAAGACCATTATTTCTTCTTCATTGTCTGTTGTCTGTTTCCAAGTATGTCTATAACAGCATATAAGGAAGAGGTATGGGAAGATGAATTTTGGCTTTGCTTTTATTTCCTTGAAGCATGAAATGGGGAAAAAAGAAAAATCTTGTATTTGTGAAATATCATAAGATTTGTTTGCAAAATATATATGGGAAATAACTTTTTTTTTTTAGATTACTATATAAAAAAAGCAAACATGGCTTCTCTATTCAGTATTTTCTCAATCTTCTTCTGCAGCTTTGAATCATATTCTGTCAATAAAACTTATTTGCATTCTAAATAATGAAACCTGTGCTTCTACAATAAATACAGTATGGAATCAGAAGCAAATAAATGTTCAGCTATATCATCTGTACATCAGAAGACACAGAGGCTTGCGCAGTGTTTCTTTTACACCTCTTTCCATATAGCTAGATTAGGTAGTCTCCTGGGTTTGAGCAGGATAGGGTTAATTTTCACAATAAGCTTGGAGCAGCCGCAGCTGGGATAGCCAGACTCAATCAGCCAGTGGCATGTTTGATATCGTGCTGTCATCATGCACATTATACAATAAGAGAGCTGGCTGGGAGAAGTGCATGTAATGAGCTGTGACCAGTTCAGGTGGTGTTGGCAGCATTGGTGGTGTCACTGGCAGGCTGTGGTGAGCAGTTTTGTTGTATATCACTCATTTTGTACATTATTTCATTACTATTATTGTTGTTACTGTTGTTTCTTCTCTCTTTGTGTTGTTCTAGTAAACTGTCCTTATCTGAAACCGTGGGGTTTTACCTTTTTCTCCATATTCTCCACCCATATCACTGGGGTGGTGGTAGAAGGGTGCAAAGGGTGGCCTCATGGTGCTTAGTTGTCAGCTAGGCTTAAACCACAACAGGTATTTACTATTCACATTAATTTAATATTACTATATAAAGAAAGACTAAGTCAGCCAAAAATCATTGATGTCAGCACCTGTTGTAACTCTGAGTTCTAACACCATTAGTCTGACAAGCCTGATGATAGATTAGCATAATATAAGATCACACTGAACCAGTCTCACATATTAATCAAAAAAGATCCCCTGCCAGGATAAAATGGTTCAAGAGGTTGCAGACTATGAAATGCATCTAAGATTATACGAAATAAAGAAACAAATATCTTTGAGGACTGGCTCAGGATGTTTAGAGATAGAGAAATACCTCAAGGATCAAGCCAAAAAAACTGAGACAAAGAAGACATCACTGTTTCAAGACTGCTTTTAACTCTTGTCCTTCAAATGATTTAGATTTCTAAAAGAACCAGAAGAGAAAAACAATCTAGCAGCTGCTTTATAAAGCAGGATATTAATGCTTCCCTCCCCTTTCCTTGGAAAGAGAATTATCAGTGTCAAGGTTGGTCGTAGAAATATACCTGCTCTTGTGCAAGGATGAGTGATGTAAAGAAGTACATCAATCAAAGAAAATACCTGACTCAGATTTCAGCTTCAAATTGCAAAACTGTCTAAGGCCACGAAAGTGTAGTATATCTTGAGAAAAGAAAATTTGTCTTGTATTACCCAGATACTGGAATCTAAAGGATATGTAATGGAAAATATATTTCAAAATTTATCACAATTTTATCAGTTTAGACTTTGCAAATGTTGATAAACAAATTGTATTTAGTATGCAAAATAAAGAAAATTGGTCTAATGAAGGTATTGGCATCTTGTATAGTTTTCATTAAAAGTCAGAGTCTTCTTGCAGAAGCAGTTTGATATCAAATGGGCAAAAAGTGAAAATTATACATTCAGTGCCTGTCATCAGAACACAAAAAAAGTTTTGATCCAGTTTCCCTAGGAAATTCAGAATTGTACAATTACCATCTGAAATATAAATTGTTGTTTCTTTATGTACATAAAAATGTGGTTTAATGTCTTGGAGTGTATTCTCCCTGGAAACCAGTCTAAAGAGAGAGATCAGCTAGGAAAATCACAGGGTAGAGACAAAGTACAAAAGGTAAAGAAGTAAAGAAGCAAGATGATGCAGAATACTTACTGAATGCAGTGTATTGTATTCATTTTTACTATTTATCTGTACAGCTGTATCCCAGTTATAAAAAAATTTTCTAACACATTTGGTCTGTTTACTTACTCCTCTTTTGCATGAGAGAGATCAAAACTGCAGGAACTGAACATTTTTCAGGCTCAAATAGAGTCTTTGCTTGCATTCTGATAAATTTTAGAACAAGACCTGATCAAATGTCATCTCCCTAATTCTGGGTCTCCGTGTGGGGCAGAAAGCTCCAACCGAGTATCCAGCTACAGACTACCTCTGACATAGTCGTAGATGTATCAAGACATCAGGACATAGCTCTAGCTTCACTGTCTAAACATAGTCTGAATCCCACAATGGATAGGGAGCACTAAGAGAATGACTAAGTATTTAGTTTTCCTCAGATTAAGAGGAATATATTTTTTAATTGGAAACTCAGAAGACAGTGGGATTAGTTCAGTCATAGAATCATAGAATCATCTGGTTGGAAGAGACCTTTAAGATCATCGAGGCCAACCGTTTCCCCTGCACTGTCAGGGTCCCTAAACCATGTCTCTCAACACCACCTTCACATGTTAAACACTTCCAGGGATGGGGACTCCACCATCTCCCTGGGCAGCCTGTTCCAATGCTTCACAACCCTCTCTGTAAAGAAATTTTTTCTGATTTCTAACCTAAATTTCCCCTGGTGTCACTTGAGGCCATTCCCTCTCGTCCTGTCATCCATAACATGGGAGAAGAAACTGACCCACACCTCCCTACAACTTCCTTCCAGGTAATTGTAGAGAGTGATAAGGTCCCCCCTGAGCCTCCTCTTCTCCAGACTAAACAGTCCCAGCTTCCTCAGCCACTCTTCATAGGACAAGTTCTCTAAACCCTTCACTAGTTTTGTTGCTCTTCTCTGAACCCGCTCCAGCACCTCAATGTCCTTCTTGAAGGAAGGGGCCCAAAACTGGACACAGTACTCAAGGTGTGGCCTCACCGGTGCTGAGTACAGGGGGACAATCACCTCCCTGCTCCTGCTGGCTACACTATTTCTGATACATGCCGGGATTCCGTTGGTTTTCTTGGCTGCTTGGGCACACATCCTCTCAAAGGTAATTACCTAATATTAGACGTAAATTTTCTACTCTTTGCAGATATGTACAGGAGCAATCCCCAGCAGACTCCATCTAAGATCTTTTCTCCTTTTCACATGAAGTAACAAGTTACACCACAATGATATTGATTCTACAACAGATTCTCATCTGGCACTTATTTTCTTCTGTTCTTGTTATAAGAGTAGAAAAATGAGTGAAAGGTTACAGTTACTCTGAGAAGTAATACAACAACAACAACAACAAAAGGAATGCTTAAAACAGAAGTAAGTTTATTTCACTTTATTAATATTCAATGCGTATATCTTGGCACTGGAAGCAAGTACATGAGTCAAAGGTGTCACCTTTATATTTCAAAATGGTAAAACCATCATCTTTGACTCATTTTTTGTGGTTCTTTAGTTGTTTTGATTTTTGTTGCTTTTGGTTTTTTGTTTGTTTGGGTTATTTTAAATGGGAAAAGAATTTGATAATGGCTTATTTTGCAACACATACCTTCAAATGTTACTATTTTAGCCCAGCTCATGCACTGAATTGTGTAACTTGAATTTTGCTGGTTCTGTTCTAGATTAAGCCAAGATTTATTCTGACATATGGCAGTCCTCCCCAAGCCGGAGTAGGTTCATCTTTGGAGTTGTGCATATTTTGAGATCTGATGGTGAGGTTTTGGAGCAGCTTCATGGTGTCCCGGTAAGGAGGGCAGCAGGCGGTGGAGCAGTCATTATGCTTGTTAGTGCTCTCATCCTAGCACAGGGGCTGAACCTGCAGGATATTCTGCATAAATACAGCTGCTGACTCAGTTACTCCCTGATAGGTGAGGCAACAGAAACAAAGTCAGCACTGTCGTTGATTTTATGCCTGCCCCATCCAGTAGACAGTAAGTAGAAGGATCTGCATGGAGTGCCCCACTGGTTCCATCTCCCAAGTTCAAACACTAGCCTGGAATACTTCCAGTCTGCTGATTTTTATTTATTTTTTTTTTTTATTTCCCCTTTTCCTTCTCTCTCCTTCCCTTTATCCCAGGGAGCAGAATTTGTGTGATATGCTCCCTGAAAGCCTAGTTCTGTCCCTTACGTTCCTGGGAGGGAAAGGCAGGAAAGTAGTAGCTACAGTGGTACACTCATTGGTTACATCTCCTGTAAGGATCGACAGTTGGAGTCATACAGGCAAAATGGCTGAGGTCATTCCATTCTCACATTTATTTCCTCTCCCTCCTTCTTGAGTTGAAGGGCAAAGAATTACAAGGACTCCTTACCTCTCTACCTTTTTTCGTGCTTTTTTGTCTTCCCTTTCAGTGTCTCCTCTCTCTGAGCAGGGGGAGAGTGTAGATTCATGTTTAAGTATCCAGTCTATAGTTCAAAAGAATCAAAGCCGTTTCTAAAGCTCACAAGAACAACCAATAAAAAGCAACAAAACTAAATCCTTTACAAAGCTCATTATCAACTCCCCCAAAGCTTATTATTGTAAATTTCATCAGCTTGAAAAAACAAAGGATAATTGTTTTGCTTGACTAAACCGTGATATTTCTACAACGACTTCTGTGATCTTGCTGCAGGCTGACAGGAAACAGAACAAACGAAGCTTGTGTAATAAGTCAATGATGACTGAAATTGGTACTATGCATATGAAATATGTCTTATTTGCACACTTATTCTATTTCATGTGCTATAATTTAGAAAATGCCAGGTAATTTTCTAGTCTCTCTTCAAATCTGGATGGAGTGCTTTACAAGTGTAAATTTGTGTAGCAGTATAAACAGTGCAACCAAGTTGGGGGTCAAAGTTCAGAGGCAATGTCACCAGTTTGGCTGAGGCAGGGCCTAACCATGGGCCTAATTCTCCCTCTAAATCAGCTCCTCTCCCGTTCCAGGAGGAAAGGGTTAAAGAGAGAGATAAAAGGAAAAAAAAAAAGTGGGTGAGGCCTCTGTTAAGTTCTGGACACTAAAACTATTTTTAATAATAACAGAATGATGTTATATACAAGAAACAACAACCAGGGATTAACAAATATAGACAAGGTTTGGGGATCTGGTGCAGTGAGGGCTAAACCGTGGTTAAACTACCAGTTAACGGCCGCAGCAGGCAGCCTCCAGCAGGGACCAGGACTGGCCCCCGCCAGGGCCCGCCAGGCTGGCCGCAGCCGCCGCAGCAATGACAATCAGGAGGGCTCTGGGGTGAACGGCGGCAGCCCGAGCGGCAGCGAGAGACACCGGCCGGCAGACAGGAGCCAGCAGCAGCAAGCAACAGCTAGGCCCCCTCAAGAGCCACTCTCAGGGCAGGCACCGGCTGTAACAACAGCAATGGCTGCAGCTGTAGCAATGTCCCAGCAGGGGCAGGAGAGGCAGGGCAGGAGGCAGGAGGCCTCGAGGTCTCCCATGCACAGTTTCTTAGAGAGACATCGTCCCACCAAGATGCTCCGCAGCCAGTGAGGTGCAGTGACGTGCAGGGGGAGGAACACCTGAACTGGTTTGTTTCGTATGTCGATCAAACTGGTTTTATATTAAACCAGGACAGGCAATAACTTCGAAAAGAAACTGTGTGTTCAGAAACTCATTTTTCTAGTGAACAACAGATATCCCTGATGAATTAGATATTTGAGAGTAGAGGTTGTTATAGTGTATTTTTGGAAAGGGTTAATATTTCTCTCAGACTGCTTGAGACTAAATTGCCATTAGTAATGGCGTATTCCCTGTATAGCCCCTCATGGGGCTTTAAGCATAAGCTAACTTTCAGTTAGTTAGTTCTTACCATACATTCCTTCTTCCTTTTTTTTTTTTTATTGTGTGTGTGTACTTGCAATATAGATAATTTTTTGATTCCCATATTGTAAACATATTACACCTAGAAGAAAGCAACTTACCGCAATGTATTCTGTAAAATGGCCTTGCCATGGCAAGGCTTTATCAGGAAAGATGATATACTTATTAATATTTTGGTTAGCAACTTGCTATTGCTGTGGTTTTCGTAAATATTTAAAAATCTTGATACAACTTTTTGACACAACCTCTGTTTTCTTTTGAAAAACATCAGTTGCTTTGTAAAAAAAATGAAAAAACTTTGTATCTTGTAAGTTTTCCTTGAAAATTCTGTGGGTTGTAGAAAACTATTCATGGAAACTTCATCTTTGTTCTTAAAAGTATTTTGTTTCTAATTGAAAAGCAGAAAAAAGTGTGTTGTCAGCAGCTTCAGAAAGCAGTAGTGACTGAAAAGCCTTTCAGTAGAAGGAGTCGACAGCATAGATTTATCTTCCAGGTTTATGTTGCTGAGGTTGCATAATACCACACAATTAATACTTGGTCCTTAGTTCAGTCAGTGGCAATCATTGCACTAATCAAACGTTGGTTTTTCATCGCACAGATAGCTTTCTTACTATTGTTTACTATTCTAAGCAACTTTAGTTTGAAAATAAACTTTTTTTTTTTTGTTCACAAAATAACTGAATTGAAACATGTACTGGGCTTTTTGATTCATGTAGTCATTGAGTTGTCTGTAGCATATCCAAGAATCTGGCAGAAAGTAAAGGGCAACAACTAGGTCGTTAATTTTACATGAAAAAAATAACTCCCCTGCTTTTCTTGCATCATCATTGTATATCATCCTTTGCCCCTTCCTGATGAGACTCAGGATAAATTGTAAAGGTCAGTATTGACTCCAGAGATGTTGCCCATATTTCCCTACTAACACAAAAGGAGTTTAGTGCAAAAAGATACTGGAAATAATGCCTAGTATTTATTTTATCACTTATTATGCCTATATATAGCCCCAAGGATTTGCTCAGATTCTTTCCATAGAAAAATCTAGCAAAATTCCACAGTTGCTCTATTGATGCAAAAAGGCAGAGGAAAGGGAAGGTCTCCCTAAAGAGAGAAGGAGAAGCTTCCTGACAGTGAGAGGGAAGGGGACAGTACAGATATGTGAGCATCGCTCAAGAGAAGCTGAGTCTGCACTCTGAGCCAGTCAGGTTGCTGACCAGCTTTACGTGATCACCAAAAGTTGAGTGACATGCTGTAAAAAACTTAGAGACAACCTTTGAGCAGATATGGCCATACTTGTCTGACAATGACAATCAATGTTTTCCAAACTGAAGATTGTAAATAGTTTTATTAAAAGACCTGGATTCAGGAACTCCTACAATTCAACATATTTAGACATAAAATGCATTCTCTGACGATAGAACAAACCATGCATACTTCTGTTCAAAAATAAGAGGACCTTTAAGACATCACTTTACATGTTAGATAAAGGAATTGAAAGACTGTAATAGGATTACATTACAATTCACAGGTAAGAGTAGGATTCATGTCAAAGGATTCTAGCTGTGGTTTTATTAAGCTTCCCGTTACTTTCAGAGATTAACTAGCAGGACAATATCTGACACCTGATACGTGAATCCTACATAAGGATTTCTGTGGTTTTCATTTTATGTATTTGACAGTAACACTAATGGAAGAGCTGTGAGCTGAGCAGTTTTGAAAGGTTTACTCTGTAGTTTATGAGTTTGCTGGAAATATGCTTTCAGAAGGAAGTGTCTAATAAAAACATATTTTTAAACTACCTGATTTAAGTAGTTTCAGGACTCATGAACAATTAGGAGAATTAATGGCCTTGATATAAAAAAATAAATATCTGTGCTTGATACGAAAACCAGCATTGTAGATATGCCTGAGAGAAAGGTCTTCTACTAAATAAGCTTCCTGAAAATTTTCTTGCAACCTTGAGAGAATAAGAGAGAATTTAGCAATTTCCTGTGCCATTAAGCGATCACAAAACCAACATGTATGAACTGAGTGTCTTTACATCTGAAAGTGAAATCATCAAAATGCTAAATTTCATCAGGATGAAATACATTTTGTGCTGAGCTAGAAAATACATGGACTTAAAAAATCCCATTTGAATTGGTATCATGGTATGATCTTTAGCATGCAAATATAATTTCACAAAACAAAATGAACTCCTAATCTGAAAGGTTCTAATTCTGATTTCTAATTCTTCCTTTTTTTTTCTTTTTTAAAAATTTCAAAGCCTAAAATGTGGTTCTGCTCTTGATACAAAGAAATGAGTGTTGCTGATTTATTATTCTCTCTGTGTGTGTGTGTGTGTCACTTCTGAAACAACTTGTAGTGTTAATAGTTGCCACTTCTTGCTTGTCTTGTATTGATAAAATAGGTGGTAGGGAGAATTAATTGTAATTCAAGTTGGATTCTCACAGCTGTTTTATACTAGATCTTCCTACTGCAAGCTAAGAGAGGTACCATCTGAAACTCCAAATGGGGCCCCAGGTATAGCCAGAGCAAGCCTGTCCCAGAGGTCTATGCTGTCAATACAATGTTATTGCAAAATGACATAAGGGTGAAACTACAGGAGTCTTTATTAAGCTTGTTTCTGGATTCTTAGTGAATGTCCATGTAAAACAAAGTAATGCGACTTTCTTTTGTACTAGTAGAGATGGAAGGAACCTGAACAGTTGCAATGAGGCTGGACACAAGAAAAAATGCTTTTGTGCCTTAGCACACACCTAGTAAAGAATCATGAGGTAATAATATTTGGGATCATTTGTTAGATGCTTAAAATGAATAGGCAGAAGAATACACAGGAAGATTGTCTGGTTTTATTACATTTGAACAATATTTTAAAGAGAAAAGAAACACATGAAAGTTGTTGTAAACAGATCAGCATTTAGAACGCATAACAATAATACAATTTGTTTTTAAATACCAATATCAAGTTTAATTTTTATGCTTTGCTTGTTGCAATAAATTATAATACAATTTTATATTGTCCAGGACAGATAATCACTTTGTGCTTCAGAGATTGTAGGGCTTTTGTACCTGCCAATGGAAAAGATTTAAAGTTTGACAGTGACTAAATTAATTTTTATTTTTCTGTAGGACTTTGCAGATTTCTTACATCTTTGATGCCCATGGAAACCACTATAACCATTTTGACTGACCTCTCATTATGGAATTTCAAACTAGTCATTACAACAGCAAACATATAACTTTTGTCTAAGACACAGAACATATTTAAAGAAGCTAACTAAATTTGATATACCAACTCCAAGTGATACAAAATTAACCTCAATCCTATATAAAAAATTCCAGTTATTAAACTCTGATAGAATATATATATGCTATGTACATTTTTACCTTAAATTCTCTTATAGTTTCTTAAATTTTGTTCTACAAAAATAGTTCTCTAATATAAAATTAAATTTAGCTATATTTTGTTCCTCTTTCCCCATTTCGAACATGTATTGTCAGCATTGCCTTGTCCTGCTACATGAATACTTTATTGCAGCTTGTAAATTCTGGTGTTTCAAAAGAATGTTCCAAAATACAAGCATCTAATGCAAATTAAACAAGGATACATTGTCAGTGTTGGCAGCACAGAATACAGGAAGCCAACTGAACGAATTAACATCAGTTAAAGGTTTATCTATATTTTTGGTGAGGAATCACTTTCAAATAAATGCTGGTCCTGAAATGTTTCATTCAACTGTAATGAATACCGATGCAGGAAACCAAGAGCCAAGGATCTGATGTTGCAGCTTGATGCGACACCTCAGAGCAAATTCCTTTATTTGTTAAATCATTTCTTCAGTTTTTTCAGACAAGGTCTGTGGCATGTTTGGAATTTAAAGACACCTAGGGATTATGCAGGTATGATAAAGACAAACCGTTTACTAAAGAAGTTATGCAATTTCAACACAGATGACCATACATTTTGTGATTTGGATAAACAGTCTGCAGCTTGCACTCCTAAATATGGGAGAAAGAGTTTTATCTAAGACATATAAGACGAGTATATAAGTATTCCGGTATTCTAGTATTGGAAGTCTTTGACTGGCTTTATATTTGACTTGGTTTGGTGAAATACCTTGCATGTATGTTAAAAAATCCAAATTGATTTATTGCCCTGTTCATGCTTCACATTAAGCATTTGAGTAGTATCATTGACATCGGGGGATTAAAGCTAAGCATGTGCAACAGATCAGCATGACTCAAGCTTTTTCTGTGAGATTATAATTCACAATTACTTTAAACAGCTACAGCTCTCTCCATTTCCATTTTCTCTTAAAAAATTAACATTCATAATATTAATTTAAATAATTTCTTAATAAAATAACATAAATTCACATAAAAGCTAGAGCTTGATTTATACCACCCAAGATCAACACACAGATGTTTCACACAGCTCTTGATATCTGCTTCATGGGGTGTTTGACCACTCAGTAAATCTGAAATTAAAGTGCTCAGCCATATAAAATGCGTATTTAACTCAAATATGAAAACTAGGTTACTGAGTGCTGAAGTTCTCTTAGTCATCACACGCCTATTATTTCTTCTATTCAAGTATATAACAATAAAAACCCCTCTATTCTGTCTGTAATTAGCCTCTGAATTCTCATATCTTCCCCTTTCACATACAGACACAATTATCCTACATGCTTCTGCTGCAAAGGAAGAGACTTATTTGTCAGCCTTTGTGATTTTTGTGCAAGATAAAACAGGTGGTGTACAAGTCATCATACTCTTCTTCTCTGTCACAGTTCTGTTTGCAAAGGATGGCCTCAAGGGAAAAGAAAGTAATTTGCTTTCCAGCTTCATTTAGCTATTGCTAATGACACTGAGACCGCATAAAAGAGAAGGCCTGATGATACTTCACAGAATCAGAGAATCAGAGACTCATTTTGGTTGGAGGAGACATTTAAGATCATCAAGTCCAACCAGTAACCCAGCACTCCTAGGTCACTTCTAAGCCATGTCCCTAAGCACCACAGGTGTGAATCCACAACTTCTCTGAGCAGCCTGTTCTAATGCTTTACAACCCCCTCTGTAAAGAATTTTTTCTTAATATCCAACCTAAACCTCCCCTGGAACAATTTGAGGCTATTTCCTCTCATCCTTTCACTTGTTCCTTGGGAGAAGAGACCAATCCCCACCACACTACAACCTCCTTTCAGGTAATTGTAGATAGCGATGAAGTCTCCATTCATCCTCATTTTCTCCAGACTAAACAATTCCAGTTCCCTCAGCTGCTCCTCATAGGAGTTGTGGTCCAGATCTATAACCAGCTTCATTGCTCTTCTCTGGACGTACTCCAGTACCATGTCCTTGCAGTGAGGGGCCCAAAACTGAACACGGTATTCAAGATGTGGCCTCATGAGTGTTCCCTAGTATAGGGGGACAATCATTTCCCTACTCCTGCTGGCCACACTATTGCTGATACAAGCCAGGATGTCATTGGCCTTCTTGGCCAACTAAGCACACTGATGGCTCATATTCAGCTGGCTGTCGACCAGCATCCCCAGGTACTTTTCCACTGGGCAGCTTTCCAGCCACTCTTCCCCAGAGCTGTTATGTTGCAGGGGGTTGTTGTAGCCCAAGTGCAGGACCCAGCACTTGGTCTCGTTGAACTTCATACAGCTGGCCTCAGCCCGTTGATTCAGCCTGTACAGCCTCTGTAGAGCCTCCCTACCCCAAAGCAGATCAACACTCCTGCCTAACTTGGATGACATCTGCAAACTCACTGAGGATGCATCCAGATCGTTGATAAAGATATTAGAGAGTACAGGCCCCTATACTGAGCCCTGTGTGTTTCTTTACTAAGAAATGAAGGAGAAGACAATAACTTCTGCAAGGTATGTAATAAAGTGTAACTCTAACATGTATCAGTGAAAGGTTGCTTTGGATCTGTAACCTGGCATAAAATGTCATTGTCTGTTATTGCTGCCTTACTAAGTCATCCAGTTATTCTTCAGAAGCTGCTCAAATGAAGAACAATGTATGAAATGTTATTTACCTACCCTAAAGCTACGGTGTACCTTTCATGTTAGTTCAAATAAAATGCGGTAACCCAATCATTAAAGTTTGTTTTGTGTGTGGTCTTTCACATGTCCATCTCATCAAGGTTCACTCTGTGATCTGTGAGGCAAGCAATTCTGCCTGTCAGCTTTCCTTACACATCCAGGAAAAATGAGCACAACAGAAACTGACTTCAAGCAATCTTCACTTCTGATTTGTTACTTTTCATCCCAGACTTGGGCTATGCCCCATTACTTCCTTCACATTCTTTCAGTGCTTGAATCTGTCAGAAAAAAAAAAAGTGAGAAGGAGAAATTTTCTAGTAGAGCACTGCAGACAGGGAACAAATTAAATTTTTTTCAATTATTTACCATTGAACTATTAAGTTTCAAAGTGATTGGAAAAGTTTATAAGTACAAATAAGGATAAAAAGCAAATAAGGATAAAAAACATTTTCCTGTAAAAGAAAAAAATCTCTAGAAATTAAATGATAACTTTAGAAATGTCGGTAATTTGCAAGGAGTTTTAACACCAGTGTATTAAAAAGTTTTAGATTGAAGTGTTGGTCCAAACAGCTGAAAAAATGATGGTGAATTTTTTCTAGCTCATGGCTGTAACAAGATTTACCATAAAGTGAATATTACAAATGCAGTATAGTACTGGGATAGTTTAGCCTTCCTCAGAATATTCCTGCCTACAGAGGTAATTTCTAACAGTTGCCCAGTCCCCTGAATGGGGAAAAGAATTTTGCGGGCATCCCACCCAAGCTGAGTTCAAGGTGGCAGCCTTACTTTATGCAGTTATGGGTAGGTAGGAGCAGTACCTTTCTTAAAAGGTGCTTAAAAGCATCAACTTCTGGTAAATCTGAAGTAGTTTAGAGGATTCATTTTCCTGTTTGCACACATGTCACCAGAAGGCTCTGTAACTCCCTACTACTTAAAGTAGAATTTCTCTCAGCATTCTAATGTATTGTATGTGTCTTCTCAGTGTTATATGTTATACTTTATTAATGACATGATATTCATGTTAGCTTACTTGTTCCTTTCACTAATGGTGGAAGAAGAACATTCATTGTGTCATTTTTTCCCAACTCTGATCCAGTACCACTACACACACATTTGCAAGGAAATAGAATTCAAGTTTGTTTGCATCATATGACATTGTCAGTTTTTCTCTTCCTATTTACGAGTTCTCACTTCATCTCATTTGGCCATCCCACTGGAGCTGACCCATGAAGCCACTTCACTCTGACAGCAAGCAGCAAAAAACCAGATGATTTACTAACTATCCTCTGCACTATTTGTGCTTTCACCACATTCAGAGCACTTTATTCAGTGGCATAGTCACGGCTTTCTGCTGCATAATCTGTGTGCGTAAGAAGCAGGATAAACACCTTTTCTACTCCAAGGACTAGAGAAATTAAGGGCTTGCTGACAGAAGATGAATGTCAAAACAAAGATGAGAGCTAGTGCTTACTGGGAAAGCTAGAAAAAATTGACACCAATGATTAAAGGAGGAAGCATAAAAATTCCTGAAGCAGAATTCCCTTGGTAAACTGAGTGAGGAAGTGCAAGGAGGGATACTTTTACCAGTGAAGGAAAAACAGGTAGGACTGCATAACAGAGGTCAGGTGGTGTGGTGGGAATAGATGTTGAAACAAAATTTGTGGAGAGATGTGACTAATAACTGAGACACTGGCAGACTGCACAGGAATTAGGAAACTGAAGAACCTCTGTCATTGCAGAAATGTCATTTATTCAGGGTTGAACATCTTGTTCTTCAGCAATTTTTAGAGGCCACCTTGCAAATTCTGTCTCTGTTACAGGAGGGCGGATGAAGAACAACTTTACCTTTATATAAATCCACATCTACAAAAATGTGCACATTAAATACTGTCTTGATGGCTCTTGACTCACAAAAATTCAGCAGCACAGAACTTTGTGGCCCTTGTTGTGAATCAAAAGACAGGAACCATGTGAAAAGTCACAGGAGTTCAAAAGCTAACAGGGAGTCTCATTAAAATGACCCATACTCCAAACATTTTGAGTTAAAGGAAAAAATTGCAAATACCAAAAATAGAGATGTCTAAGAGTACTGCTTCTGATAAAAGCTCTCTCAGTGAAGTGGATTTACCACAAAACCCAGATCAGTTAGTCCTTAAGGTGTTGAGGCGTATAAAACCAGTTTCAGTTCACCCTTACATAAAAGGAAGTTTCCTTTGACAGAGGAAACAGGGGCAAAACCTCCTACCCATGACATGTGTTCAGACTCCTGTTGTGAATTTTCAGCACCCAACTCAAGGATATACATTAGATACCTTCATCCTCCTCATGACCCAGACTTTGGAGTCCTGAGAGGAAAGCTTTAAAGATCTTGCTGTCTAAATCACTCAGATGATATTACCCATTTTTTGCAGAAAATCATCATTTACCACGTACACACTGCAAGAACCCGGGCTCCAGGCTGCTGCAGCCTGAGGGAAATTAAACTGAGGCCTTAATGTTCCTACTCAACAAGCATCAGGTCTGTCTTGCTGAAGCCAGCCTGTATGTAGCAGATCATGCGATATTTATGGGGCCAGAAGTAGGATGAATGGGAAAAAAAATGGCTAGTAACCAGAAGGCCCAGCTGAGAGTGTGCTGATCTGCTTTCCAGTCTTGGCTCCTTGAGATACATATTTTTGTTCCTGCTATTGAGTAATATAAAATACATAGTAGGGACCAGTCCAAGTGCAGGCACTAATGCTTTGATTCAGGCACTGCCAGCTAAGGACAACCTGAAAGAAATCTTCTGCCTCAGAGAGTTTCTCTCTCACCACACAACACTTGTAGGCCAGGAGAGGGAAGGTTGATAAGTAACTTTTCTCAGCTATAGATTGTTTTTACAAAATACCATGTGATAGCACAGAACCACAGGAACACTTGATTTTAAGTGAACTATGTGTTTCAGGGATCAGTATCATCTCTGAGGTTCCTCTCTATTGAATGTTTCCCACATTCAGATTCCATTTTTTTTCCTACTCAAACAAAATATTTTGTATAGAAAGGTGACCTTAATTGAATAATTCTGGAGGAAGTATGGGACTAAACTCTGAATTTCATCTTTTGAAACAGGTCAACGTTTACATTTATCATATTCCAATACAGATGTACAGATCTGTATGGAATCACTCCACTAAAGCAGCTAAGTTTTCTTGTCCACACTTTACATAAACAAACCAAGAGAAAACTCAACTCTCTTACTGCCTGAGATGATGGAGGGCACTTAACGGGCAGAATTAGGAATATTCTTTTAAGTCCTAGCTCAGTGCTGTTACAGGAATGCATAGAAATGGTCTATGTGTTTAAATACCTTATCTGCTGGAGACTTGCCTACAAGTCAATGGCAGGTCACAGCATTAAAAGCAGGACTTTCTCACTGAAAAGGGAAGTCTGGACTAGGAACTGCAAGAGCCCTTGTATACCTAGGCTACAGAGTTAGGAGAAAAGCTGGATCATACACATTTACCTAAGATTTCCTCTTAACACTAGGCAAGATATTGACTTTGTCTAACTTCCCTTTTTTATTGCTTCTGACAGCAAATAGTTTCTCTCTTCAGGAAGCATGCAGAGTCTTCGTTACTCAGTTTTTGTAGACTGCTGTGAATAGGTTTAGTGGAAAATGTACTCTCTGATTTACAAGACCTTATTCAAATGTTTCTGTACATTGAAAAAAACTAATTTGAGCTTGAAAGGTACTGGCTTGGATTTTTTTCTGGTAACTCTCTTTGCTTTGATAGGTCTTGGCCAAAGTCAGCAGCTGAAAACGGGGCCAGACATAAGTATAACTTCTGACATCAGCTCAGACTCTTTCGTCATTATTCACAGAAAGTAGTTATTGTTGATTGCTATGAATAATCTTAATTGATTCAATTACGTGAACATGGAAATCTATACCCAATGCTTCCTTCCATATTTACAGATGACTTCAAGTATCAGAAAAGCTTTCTAATGATCAATAAAGCTCGTTTAAACTCACTGTTTACATTTACACAGTTTCCCATCAAAGAGGGAATTAACATTATCTTAACTCAAGTTTCTAAATCCATTCAAAATACTTACTGCCTGCTCAAGAACTTATTAGAAGTCCTACTATAGTAATGGATTCATAGCAATTGAATAAATCATCAAAGTATTGAAGAGTAGTAGACATGTCACTCAGTATGAATTTAAAAAGGCTGTGCATTTGATCACATTTTTTTTTCAGAGGTGATTGTTGACAAGTAAATATAGAGCCATAGTATATATAAAAAAAAAGATATTTATCCAGCAGCTTTTTAATGCTTTACTATATTTGTAAGCTCTTTCACGGGCACCCCCTTGCCGTGGGGAAAGAGCTTGCGTGCCCTTGTGAGGTTGAGAGCTGTGCTGGTGATGGCATGTGCCTCCGGTGGGGTCTCCCAAGCCAGACAGGTCTCAACTGAAGGGTCAGATAAAGTGTGTCCACGGGCAGGATGGGCTCACTGGCCTTCGGGCAACCATCCTAGGAGAAGGACAACTCTGACTCCAAACCCGGGCAGATGGAGCTCGTTTAGCCTTGTAAGGCTCATCCATC
>NW_010427290.1:0-779 GCF_000710305.1 Buceros rhinoceros silvestris | reverse complement strand
ACCTGGTAGTCCAAGATCCAGGAATCCAGCACATCCCACAACAACCAGTGAAAATAGAATTGGATATAGCCCCTACTATGGGAGAGACCCTTAAGGCCATACAGCAGATGAAAACCGGCAAGGGAGCTGGGGTCAACAGAATCCCACCCAAGATCTGGAAACATGGAGGCCAAACACTCCATGCTAAATTTCACGAGCTAGTTGTGCGCTTTGGGAACAAGGCGAACTGCCACTAGATCTCCTGGTGGTACCTGAAAGTCAATGTGATTTCAGAGCCAACAGAAGTACCACAGACATGGTATTTGTTCTCAGACAACTGCAAAAGAAGTGCAGGGAACAGAACAAGGGTCTCTGCGTAACTTTCATTGAGATTAGTACCCGCTATCGCAGAAGAACTTCTACCTGAAAGTCAGTGTGGTTTCAGAGCCAACAGAAGTACCACAGACATGGTATTTGTTCTCAGACAGCTGCAAGAGAAGTGCAGGGAACAGAACAAGGGTCTCTATGCAACTTTCGTTGACCTCACCAAAGCCTTTGACACTGTGAGCAGAAAAGGCCTGTGGCAGATCTTGGGATGATTAGGATGTCCCCCCAAGTTCCTCAAAATGATTATCCTGTTACATGAGGGTCAGCGTGGCCAAGTCAGATGTGGAGATGCACTCTCTGAGCCCTTCCCAATAGCCAATGGTGTGAAACAAGGTTGTGTTCTCGCACCAACTTGATTCACAGTTTTCTTCAGCATGATGCACCAGAGGGCCATGGCAGACCTCGACGAACAA
>NW_010427289.1:1410-6020 GCF_000710305.1 Buceros rhinoceros silvestris | reverse complement strand
GTGGGGAGGGTCCAGAGGGGAGGGGGCCGAGGCGCTTTGTCTTCCCGGGACTCGCCGCCGCCGCGGGCGGCTCTGCCCCTTAGCCCCAGCCTTTCCCTCAGCCTTCGTGTTTCGAGCTGCCTCTGCTGTCGGATCCCCTCTGCGCTCCCGGTGCAGTGCCGGGACCAGCCGGCTCTCCCCCTTCACCACCCTTGCAGCTCTAAGGAGATGCTTAATTTGCTATCATTTATGTAGGAAAGTGTTTTTTTAAAAAAAAAAAACAACTGGTTTTTTCTGTTGCCTTCCATGCGTGCCCACGAGGTGTGTGCCTGGCTCTGGAAATAAGACCTGTTGTGTTTGAAGAGTCTGCTGAGGCAGCTTCTCAGAAAGCCGGGTGGAGACTTGCGTGGGTTGCAGGATATCGTGGGTTTAGCTTTGATCGGCTGCTCTATTCATGCTCTTCTAGGACTTTGGCTCTTAATTCATAACATATGGTGGCTTTTCAGGTGTGAACAGAGGGTTGGGTTTTGGTGTTTCAGGCAGACCGAAGAGCTTATTGTCTTGTCAGTGCTTTGGGTTGAAGAGTTGCAGGAGAGTTTCTAAATCAAAGGAAAACCTAGAAGTTTCAGGGGGTTTCTTCAGCATCATCCCTTCGCTTGCAGGGGTCAGCACTGAACTAGAATTGTCAACTTCCCTCAGGGTAAACAGCTGAAAAGTAGTCAATGACAAATTTTCTTTGAGGCATCGAGGAGGATCATAATTACTCAGTGAAGGAAGATAGCCCAATCCAGCCTTGGTTCACCGTGTCAGGGCAGGCATCTCATCTGGACTTGCACTTATTCTTGAGCATTAGTGACTCAGTGTGTTACACAGTCTGCATAATTTTATACTTTTTAATTTATGGATGTGAGATGCAAGATTTGGTTTTAGCGATTTCTAACAAGATCAAACCATGAAAAGTTACATTTTTGGCTTCTCAGAAAACTAAATACATATATTGTATTATCTCAAAACCAAAGGTGAATTGTAAAATTTAAGATTGGGGAAAACAACATTTCTAATCCAGCCAGCTGATCCCTTTATTCTATAAATCTCTGTTCTTTATTGCTTCTGGGTATTTGGCATTTTGAATAACTTGCTCTTTGCTCAGGAGTGTTTGGAAAATTACTGTGGGTGAAAAGCTTCATGCGTGATAAACTGCTGTGACAGAGATTTAACTTTCATTTATGTGCTTCATTACTTCGAATATTTTAATGGAAGACATGGAGCTTCGTGGTAATTCCAGTGTTGCCATGTAATGTCAATACTGAGTGATAACCCGCAGGCAGCGAGGAATGAAGGAGTGTGTATTGCCTGAAAGATAACAATGTAAATGCAGGACTTGTGACCTACAATTAACGGACTCCCTGTCAGTATACTTGTAATTTGAACTGAAGTTTCATTTTGAACCCCATTTGAGGAAAGGATGTATATTTTAGGGTAGCATCAGGGATTCTGTAGAGCAGATAGTTGCCACCATGGGTGAGGTCTCTCAGAGTCAGTGTGCAGGGCAGAACTGGCTTAGTAGTAGAGATTGCGTCCAACGGCTCTTGATTTTATGGATGGATGTTACACAATCATTAGTCTGTTCTTGGTCTAGATAAGATGCATGCTGACTGACCAATGCTTTCTACTCCTGATCAGAGCCTTGCACAAAAGCAGGAAGCATCTTCGCTAATGAGAACTTGTAATCCCTTTGGAACTCAACTGGTTCTGTTCTCACTCTTCCTAAAACATGCCCTCCACACCCCACCTTAGCCTTTTCTGCTGCAGGTCTCACTTCTTGATTTCACCTGGTGCAAGGCCCACAGTGACAGGGCAGAGATTTGTGACATCTGTAGCTTCCAGATTTCTCACTCTGGTTAAACAGCACCAAGGGAATTTGACTGAAATGGTGTATAAAATGTTATTCAGGAGTTCAGGAGGATTTTCCACAGGTTATGGTATTTGAAAGGGTTCGGGGCTTGTCACTTGTTTGTTATTTTGCAACTAGAGACCAAGCCTTTTTGGATAAGAGCATAGATTCCTCTGTCTCAATGCCACATGACTTGTATACAGGAATTCCCATACCAAGGCAATGTTACTGGTACAGTGATGTTTCTGGAGGTGCTGTCAAAGCGTTTCCAGTTATCTTAGCCTAAAGTTCTGAGGTCATGCAGCTTTGATGCGGCTAAACCAAAGGGTTATGGTGTAAAGATGACTGCTCTTACTCCATAACCTTACTAGAATTCACTAGAGGATTTTTTTTTAATTTGCTTCAGCCTTATCAGTGCTCCATTTTGTCACTGTTTTTGACACTGAATAAAAATACAATAGGCTTCATCAGTGGTGGCATAATTACAGTTTTTTATTTAGTTTTATCCTGACCCTGATGTCAGGATAGTCACAACATTGCTACCTTAGGAATGGACTTTGTATCACTGGGCAAGAGAAATGGGGGGCCAGCAGGTTTGGTAGATAAATGGGGGGAAAGCTGTGAAACTTGTTCAAACCAAGTTTGTCCTTGTTGTCCAGACCAGGAAAGAAAGATAAAGCCTTGATGGATATTAAAGAGAATCAGCTGTTGTGAATTGCTGCAGTGGGGAGATTGAAGCAGTGATGAAAGGGGTGAAGTTTTGGGGGCTTGTGGGTAAAAGTGGTCTGAGGCTGGGAGGTGGACCTCCCACTAGCTTGTACTTTACTGTGCTCAAAGGCTGTGATCCAAAAGCGTTCTGACATTCCCATCATACGCTTATTTTTCTTCCACATTTGCTAAGTGCAGTGTAGCATGGTGAAGCACAGGATCTATGCTGCTGGAGACTTGATCCTTAGATCCTGCCTTAGGAGAGGTTATGTGATAGTTTAGGGAAGCTTCATTAAAAAAAAATGGCCGAGATGAATTCTTTAACCAAATAGAACTAAACTGATGCTGTTTAAGAGGTGACATTTAAAGAGGGCAGCATTGAGCTGTGAATTCCGTTCCATGAAAGTAACAGAGGACCAGAACAGAACACGCTACCCTTTCTCTGGTAGCATGGCAGCATGGTTTCACCTCACAGAATGACATTACCCTGTTAGCATCTCGTTCGGTATTTCAGTGGCATTTAGTCAGGCTCTTAAGATAACAAGAGGGACATTGTTGGTTTTGATAACTGACTTCCGACTCCTTCCGACAGTGCAAAGATCAAAACCAGGCAAAAATGACCAACTTCAGGAGAACGAAATTACAGGATTGTGCTTGAAATCCAGAGAAATTTTTCTGAGTCAGCCTGTTCTACTAGAACTTGAAGCTTCACTGGAAATATGTGGTGAGTAGTGTGATTTTGATTTGGTGCTGGAGAGGGGTGTCAGGTAAATGCAGACCATAAGCAGAGGGCACGTGCCAGGTGCACTTTTCACTAATCCACAATGGAACTCATAAATGATTGTAGCAAAAGGGAAAATAAAACCCTGCTGGATGCTGAGGGCGGAGGAGTGGGGAGGAGTGTCACAAACATGGGACTTGGCATTGGGACCAAAATAATCCAAACCCTAAAAGTTAACTAGTCCCGTTTCACCAGATCTCCTGGGGAAGGGATTCACGTGAAGCTTTGGAAAAGAGATTTGGTACTGAGGAAATGTTTGGCCCAGTTGTGACTGAACAAGGGGGAACAAAGGAGAACAATTTTAAATTAGCACAGCGAGTGGGGTATTGCCATGGATCCACTCCTGCAAGAGCACAATTGTGTGCCACTCCCGGTGCGGATGGAGCGGGCCCGGGAGTTTTGGAAAGATGAGGAAAAAGGAGTTGAGCAGATAAAACAACACAAGAGCCAAAGGAGGCTCAAAATCGGAAAGGGTAAAGGAGCTGCATGTGCGATATTAGGAGCATGTTAGTCCTGTGCACAGAAGGAGAGGAAAAGTTTCCAGGTGCCCACAAGAGTTAGGGATGTGGAGTATGAGGGTTTGAAATGGGAGAGTGAGGTGCTTAAGGCGTCATTAGCCTTTGAAATGGAGAGCCCTGCGAGAGAGCTTTGAAGTGAGAATGAGATACTAGGAAAGTGATCAGAGGAACCTGTGAGAGAACTTTTAAGGCAGAATGAACGGATACAAAGTGAGAATGAGATACTAGGAAAGTGATCAGAGGAACCTGTGAGAGAACTTTTAAGGCAGAATGAGCGGATACAAAGACAGGAGGAGCGTGTAAGTGCAGTTTTAAGGAAAAACGAACTATTAGAAAAACTGTTGTTTGCAGCGGCCGAAAGGGAGATGAGGTTACAGGAGAGACTGGATAAACTGCCTGACTGGATCGGAGATGTACCATCTCCCAGACCAGTCCAGCACATCCCTATGACAGTGTGCCATGAGGACCCCGGAATATGGGCAGAGCATCGCTGGTGCCATGGTGGTGACACCGAGGAGGAAGCTGGCCCTGCCCTGGAACTGGTGACTGAAGTTGCTGGGCACAGGAAAGGACATCAGGTCGTATTGAGCGAAGCGGAGGCAGAAGGATGTCGGGGGCCTGTTGCATTTGCAGCGGACGCTCTGTGCTCGGGACCCGAGCTGACACAAGGGCAAGATCAATGTGCCCGCAGACCGGAGGGGTGAGACTGGGCATTTATGGCGCGTTTCCT
>NW_010427289.1:0-1182 GCF_000710305.1 Buceros rhinoceros silvestris | reverse complement strand
GGCAGACCAGCCCCGGGATGGTGGCTGCGGCCACGGCGGAGCCCGCTGTAGAGCAGCCACAGAGCAAATTCGCTCGGGCAGTGCTGGATGGCGGGCACCATCCAGTGATGCAGGATGGAACAGCCCCCGACCAGCCCCCAGAACTGCCCCCGCAAGTCTGTCTCACTCACACTGGCACACATGGGCCAAAATTCACACCGCGGTGTGGCCTGCTGGCCGTACTGTGGGCCTCAGAGGGGGATAAAGGAAACAGGGCGGCAGGACAGCAACCCGCGCCAGGGAGGGCTGCGAGGGCTCCGCTGTGGGACGTGATTGCTCTGAACTCCCGGACAAAAACTCTCATTCCCAGGGAACCTGCCTGGAGCCTCCCTGCCCAGAGAGGGTACCGGCGTTGCAGTGCCAGGGATCGATGATCAGTTCTTTGTCACTGATACCAGTGAAAATCACACATGTGCCTCTGCTGTCAGCTGAACGCGTCGGAACTGACGGGGTGGCGGCAACCCGACAGAGACACACTGTCTGTTAACGCTGCAGCCCCTGCAAGTGGGGTGGGCACACCCCCACCCCGCTGCTGCTCTGGCTTTGGTTTGCTTCGGGTGTTTTTCTGTGTTCTCTGCTTACTGCAGAAAACTGTTGGCTGCATTTACACAGAGCTGCGTGGTTACACCCCAATTCTGCAGGCCTTTCGCGCTGCCCAGTCCCGTTTCACACAGGCAGCCCTTGCACATCCCGAGTTGCTGCTGCTATTGCAGAAAACTTCAGTTGTGGCATTAACAACCCCAAAGCATCCTTATGCTTGCCAAAAAAAAAAAAAAACGGCTCTGGAAAAATTCCCTGAGTTAATACTGGTTGAATAATGCCCTTGTGTAACCAAATACAGGCCAGCCAGGCAGAGGCCGAGCAATTCTCTTCTGTATTTTCTTTACAGATGCTGGAAAACTGCGCTTGCATCCAAGGAACCAGAAGAGTTCAACGTGCCTTTTGAAGGGCATTTTCTGACACTGGTGTTTTCATCGCTGCTCTTTTCCTTTCCTGTGCGTCTGAAAACCTCACAGGGTTTTTTCTGGAATGTTAATTTTCCAGCTATCCAGTCCTCACGTACATCTCCCTGTGACGCACCAGCTAACTGTTCCCCTGCTCCACGTGCACATTTGTCCCTCCCTTCCTTTGCTCTTCTCTGCA
>NW_010427288.1:0-1267 GCF_000710305.1 Buceros rhinoceros silvestris | reverse complement strand
GCCCGTGCCCCAGCCTTGCTCTCGACCTCCTCATCCTCCCCGTATTGCTAGGTAGGACTCACATGTGGGCGAGGCCTGCCTTTCTGACGGCAGAGGAGATGGCCTTTATGGCAGTCAGCATGGAGTTGAGCAGCTGTGTCAGCTCCCCTGTCGCTCCCTTAGTGCGGCGTCCCTTCTCCATAACAAATCGTGTGAGCGTCAGCATGTCCGTTTCGAAGGGGCTTTTGTCAGACATTTTTGCTGGATACCAGAGCTCCTAGCTTCTCAGCTGGAAAAGACGCTTTCCTGCCACGCTGAGATCTGGGGTAGCTGTTTTATTCTGAGGCGAAGCTCTTGGTTGTGTTGCTGGTCACAGCGGTTTATTAAGATGCTTCTGAGACCATGTGATTGAGCGCTCAGAATAACTGTGCTCTGCCCCGTGGCGCCTCTCTGATGCAGGAAAGGAGCCTGAGAGAGGACTACAGCTCAGCTGCCCTCCCCAGGTGCTGAAATTAGTGATGTGCAGATCTAGTAACATATTCTAATTATGCATTAGACTGCTTATAATGCAAAACTCACACTTGCCACCTAGCAGGAAACTGCTTCCCTGTAGCTGCTGCTCAGCAACGAGCTCAGCACAGCCGAGGCAAAGCAGTCAGTTTGCAAGGCACTAGAAATGAAGGCACAGGACACCCATAAGCGCACACATGCTGTAGTGCGCCGTGGCAGAGCATCCACCACGCTGCCGCTCCAGACAGTGCAGATCCCTCCCTATGTCACCTTAACCCCTGCTTGCTCACCCTCCTTTGGCCTCCTCCATGCAGCAGGGTTTTGAAGGTGTATGGCACATCCCAGGGGAATCAACAGGAGGCGCAGGGTGCATCTAGACATGCATTTATTAAAGATGTTTTATGTTGCCAATTAGTCTGCTGCAATCCCGTTTTAATGACCTCCTTCCTAGTCTAGGCTATTTGTAATATTATAGGGCTTGCAGAAATGAGTAGTACTAACGAGCTACGGCTTGATTAGCTACAAAATAATCATGTCTCCAATAATTTATAAAGTAAGCTTATCTCACTTAAGCATGTCTGTTTCATAACTCACAAATGAAATTTCACGTTGGCTTCAGCAGGGTAGTGCACCATGCAAATATGGGTACGTCCAAGTTTGCAGTTATACTGCCAGTAACTCCTTAGAAGAAATGTGCTTGAATCACACGATGCCAAGGCAAAGGCAGTCGGAAATGTCAGCAAACTGGGTACAGGCTATCTGGAACTGTGGATTTTAA
>NW_010427287.1:0-9240 GCF_000710305.1 Buceros rhinoceros silvestris | reverse complement strand
TAAAACCTGTGTTTCACTTGTTTTGTTTTCCTAAGCAATCCTGGACATGCCCAAAGGAATCACTAAAACTTTTGTGTAGCCTTCAGGTGTGTTCACATGATCCCTGAGGCTACAGAAAGTAGCAAAAGAAAAAAAGACCCAACCTTTCGGAAATTCCAGCTTTCTAATTTCAAACTGCGGCAGAAGTTCAATGAGCATCTATTTTAGGATCATGCGCTATGGATTAATAAATCAGCAAATATAAAACATAGGATGATGATTAATATTGAGATATTAATCTATTCTATGTGACAAATAGCTTATTACAGGGTGGAATCCTCAAACTGAGGTCTTTGCCTGAGAAATGTGAGTTGATAGTAAGATCTTAATTGTCAGTAATCTGTCATCCCATTCTCACCCTACATATTGTGAAAAGTGATACCCATCTATAATTAACATTACTGTAAATTTGGATTATTAAGATAAATTACCATAAAGATTTTTTTCCAGATAGAACTAGGGAAGGTACTGGGGTCACTTTGAACAATTAGATAATCCTAATTAGATAATAGATAATATATATACACACAGCCTCTCTATTAGTTTGGAAAGATGATGATAGATTTCACCCTGAAGAGTAACTAAGCCAAAGAAAGACTTCCAAACAATTTAGACAACTTAGTCTAAACAAAGACTCCAAACAACTTAGAGAGATTGCTAAAGAAAGCGAAGAAATGTTTACAGTATCATTCTTTTAGTCTGAACTACCGGGTGAATAAGAAAAGGAAGCAAGGAAATTACTCGTCTTGGGAGATTGACTCCATGGAGGAAATGGGAAGTTCACAGGCAGCTTCTGGAGAAAACACAAAACTCTCTATAGAAGATGTTAAAGAATTGTTACATAAGGAATATCTTTTTCACATTATAGGGCATGAAATGAGGCTATGTCCTTTCAATGTGAAACCTAGAGAAAGAAGAATGAAACCCAAATAATCCTATACATTTATAGGATTCAATATATAGCACAGGATAACATGTTTCTTCTCTGTTTTAAAAATTCCTTCATCCAAAAATAAATGTGACACAACAGTGTGAGAGCTGATGTCTGGCACAGATATCCTCAAATCTCTGTTTAAAGCAGAAGATCCAGAGATTTCAGTAAGGGCCCTAAATATCTTCAGAAAACATGTGTCCTGTGTCCCTAGCACTGCTGCAATCATGATGAACCAGTACTACAACAATGTGGGAAAGGTCTCAAGGTTTACTCGGAATAAAAGGGAAACGGGAGGGATGGCAGGCTGCATTGAAAGTGTAGTCTGCTTTTGAAACAGGCAGGAACTGCCTCATCTGGACCATTTTATAGGTAACTGGGTTTTTTTTTCTTTTTATAAAGGAGTGAGACTTGAAGCTCCATTTCAGGGGTTGTAAGTTCTGCTATTAAAAAAAAAAAAAAATAGTACAGCCTTTGTTGCTGGCACGTATGATGAAAAAACCTGCAACTCCAACTTCTAAAGGCAAGTTAACTTCCTCTGCTTTGAAGTCCAGCAGAGCTTGGAAACTAAACAGTAGCATTAGAAATCTGACAAATTTGACAAGCTCTTCACAGAGCTCACTTGCTATTACCGGAGTTAATGGCAGACATAGAGTCAGTCTGAGGATTTTGGATTACTTTCTTCAGATGTGCATTGAAAACTTAGGTAAAGAGTTGGAGGAGGGTTATTTTTTGGTTTGTGGTTGTTGTTGGGATTTTTCTTTGTTTTTCAGGTTACTTTCCTTTAAATAAATAGGAAAATATCTGGAAACCGAGTTTCAGGAGGTTTAAAACCACTTAAGAGTCTCAAAATTAGATCAAAATAAATGTGTTGCTTTAGAAGGAATAAATAGCAGGAGGATAGTCTATTTTGAAATGTAGAATTCCTCTGTTACGAAATACACAAAATATGCTATTTAGTATGGGATAAAATCTTTACCTAGGAATCTGAAAATTAAACATTTTACTTTTCCTTTTGAAAGGACCTCATTTTAAACCACAAAAAATATGACTTGCACTAAGAGTATAGGAAAAGGATGAATCACAGAATCATAGAATGCTGTTGGTTGGAAGGGACTTTCAAAGGTCCAACCCTCCCTGCAATGAGCAGGAACATCTTCAACTAGGTCAGGTTGGTTGGGAATCTGACCTGTAATGTTCCCAGGGATGGGGCATCTACCACTTCTCTGGGCAACCTGTGCCAGTGTTTCACCACTCTCTTGTAAAACATTTCTTCCTTATATCTATTATAAATCTCCCCGCTTTCAGTTTAAAACCATCACCCCTTGTCCTGTTGCAGCAGGCCTTGCAAAAAAGATTGTCCCATCTTTCTTATAAGCCCCCTTTAAGTATTGCAAAGCCACAATAAGGTGTCCCTGGAGCCTTCTTTTCTCCAGGCTGAACAACACCAAGTCTCTCAGCCTGTCCTCATAGGAAAGGTACTCCATCCCTTTGATAATTTTTGTGGCCCTCCTCTAGATTTGGTCTAACAGGTTCATGTTCTTCTTGTGCTGAGGAGCCCAGAACTAGACACAGTACTCCAGGTGGGGTCTCACCAGAATGGAGTAGAGGGGCAGGATCACCTCCCTTGACCTGCTGGACACACTTCTTTTGATGCAGCCCAGGACAGAGCTTGCTTTCTAGCTGTGAGGGCCCATTGTTGCCTCATGTATGGCCTCTCATCCACCGGTACCCCCAAGGCTTTCTCTGCAGGTCTGCTTTAATCCCATCATCTCCCAGCCTTTATTGGTACCAGGAGTTGCCCTGACTCAGCTTCAGCACCTCGCACTTGGCCTCATTGAAGCTCATGAGGTTCATGCAGTCCAGTTCTCCAGCTTCTCCAAGTCCCCCTGGATGGCATCCCATCTCTTTGGCATGTTGGCTGCACCACTCAGCTTCGCGTCATCTACAAACTTGCTGAGAGTGCGTTCGATCTTGCTATGTCATTGATAAAGACATTGAACAGCATTGGGCCCAGCACAGACCACTGAGGGACACCACTTGTTACCGATATAATCTGAAAGAACATACAACGTTTTTTGAGGTTTAATCAGCTATTACCTTTTCTTTTTTCTTTTGTTTTTTTTAAATTTTTCCTTTACCAACAATTCTGAAAATTGTCTGATGCAGTACAAATTCTTTATCTGTGTTCTGTTCTACTATAGAACAACAAAAGAAAAAAAAAATTCCACGAGACGTGTTTCCAGGTTTGACTCTACTAACAGGTAATAAAGACATGTCAAATACATAAATGCTTTCCAGGTTTCCAGGTTTGACTCTACTAACAGGTAATAAAGACATGTCAAATACATGAATGCTTTCAGAAATTTGGCTAAGTTTGTATTTACGATTCAGCTTGGTTTAGATCTTAAAGGGTCTATCACCTCTTAAAATTATAGCGAGACCTTAAACACTGAAGTAGAATTAGCTTTCATGGTACAGCTGAGTTCTCTCTAACATGGACACACACATCTTTCAAAAGAATAACTGATAGAATCTTTCCAGCCTCACACACCTTTAATGTACCCTAGTAAAAAATGTTGGCATGACTATGTTTGGAACCAAAATCACCTTTTTTTTCTCAGCCATTTCATTACAAAAAGTACTCCTCTTTCTTATCTGTTTCTTGATTTCACAATAGGTGGTAAAATAAATTGTCATAATGCTCTTTGCATGTATTTTTATAGTTCATCTCCTCAAGCAGTTGAGACTTATAGAAAGCAAGAGACTAGGAGAATCTCCTCTGAGTGAAGTGCAGATCTTATTCTGTGTTAGGAAGAAAGTAAGCTCATAAAATTTCTTGCAAACTCGTAGCAGCAGTACTTTTATATTCTTTCTCTCTGTAGACAAATACAGCTGTGTCTGAGATGGAAAAGTCTACAGATGGGAAATGGCAGAGTTTTTTGAGCACAGAAATGTACATATGTGTGAAAAGAGGTAGAACTTCCATGTGCTTTGAAGAAATATTTCTGGAGAAATTTTTCTATTTATGGACTAGTTATGTGAAGAACAAAAACTGATGTGTGTTATAAGTAGGGGAATGCAGAACTTAGTGAAGAATACTGAGGAACTGATTAGTGAATCAGTGATATAAGTGTCTGCAAAGGGGAAAGAAGAAAAAGGGAAGGTAGCAATTCCACTGCAGACTAAGATAACTTTGGAAACAGCCTAGCAGTTTTATGACTCATTGATTAACATTTAAGTATTACTTTTAATGTGATTTTGTAGTAAATAGCTTGGCTAGTAAGTCCAATATCTTATTACTGCTGTCATTTGGTCACTTGCTTACCATATACCGACAGATGATATTTGTGGTTTATTTTTTTCAATTCAAGAAGTAAACACAGCTGTTTTGTTTATTATTATATAAAAATAGCTCTGCAGAAATTTTCCTGATAATTTCTTTTCTGAAGCACATAGTGACATTGCTCTAAGAGTGCTCAGAAAATATACAAGAAAATAAAATTATAAAGATAATCGTATATATAATGATGTAACACATGCTAAGCCATTTCTAGGTGTACTAAGCAGGCAAATTTCTATAGATTGCATGCCTGCAAATTTTTAGAATCACAGTGAGCTTTCCCTCACTGTGAGGGTAATGTAAGAGTTTGTAAAGCTGGGTAGCTATAGTAGGGAAAATTCTACAGTAATTCCAAAGTCAACACATTTTTCATTATCAAAAAACATGTTTTTAAAAACTAGATTAATGAGAACTGATGTGCAAGAACAAATATGCAGAGTGTATAACAGACAACATCTGTAAAAATAGACTTAAAATCTATTTTAAAGTATTGTAATCTTACACGACTTCTAGAGGATAGCTTTTCAAGATCCATATTTCTGAGTTATCACATGCCTTTAAAAAAATAAACCTCTCCTGAAGAAAAACATTAGCTTTATTAGTCTCCCTTAGAACAGTTTGAGAAAGAAAAAGTGTTTCCTTTTCTGCTATTGTGGCATGATGGCATGGTAGATAAGCAGCTATATTATCCGACTGATTATCCCATACACAGCGCATAAGTACATGCATGTGGTGGCATTGCCAAATAAGAATTTTACACAGCCTTATGATTAACAAGAGTTTATATAACACCACAATTTATCACTTTAGCAAGAGACTAAGTACTGCTACAACTTCCATTTGTGTTATGACTAATTGGATTGGAACTGAAACAAAGATGATGTGACGTCCTCAAAGTCATTGAGGAAGGATAACAGAAGATTAAATTTAAATTTTACAGTTTCTTTTCACCATCATCTTATATATTTTTAAACAAAACTTTAAAATGTGGTTTTTTAAAATGATAATATGTCTTATAAATCTGTATTTGAAGATAGAATATATGTAGTTCACTAGTGAGTTTTACCATAGATCTGGAGGAGCATGAAAATCTTCCTTTATTTTGTGTTCATTTCTTTCCACTAATATGAGAATGATTAACTGAGGAACCAACAAAATATAACTCAACAAATCCTCCACCCTAACATTTCAACAAGGAATAATATTTTTCAATTTTACATATTTGATTTTTTTATAGAAAGTCTCAGAGCTTTCCTGAACCTTTCAACTCCAGACGTTTTGAGGATCACCAACCCAAATTTAAAAAAAAAAAAAGATTGATTTTCTGATTTTCTGAACATACACATTATTTAAGCTTACAGTGAAATAGAAAGTGAAAGAGTGGTGTGTGGTCCCTGCAACAATTATTTAAAAATAAGTCACCGTATCACTAGATTGAAAGGGAGGAAAAATAAAATTGTATATAAATACTTCAGTAGGAATGCTTGGGATTCTGAAATCCAAATAAGAAAAAAGAAAACCACATGAGTTTAGTTTGTTTTGTATGCTATCAGCTGGAGGAGAGCTGAGATGTGGGAGGTCTGATGAACTAAGAACATTATGAAAGTAGTCATGTTTGTGGGTTGGTGAGGTTTTTTTGTATTTTCTTCTGGTCTTGCATGAGGTGAGAAATACCTGCCAGTTTTCTTGCTCACAATTCTGAATTTCTACAAGCAAATAAATAAATAAATAAGCAAAAGGTAATGTTTCACCAAGAAAAGCTGCCTTGTCACTAAGTGTCTCCCTGTCTTAGGTCCTGAGCTGCGTCACAAAGGGAAAGAAAGAGCAGAAATAGTGCAGAGAACAGCTTACAGCTGAATTGCTAATGCATTTTATTAAAACCCTCAAATTTTAAACAGGATTTCAATGTCACGTGGTGAACAAGTAATTGGCATTGCCCTGGGCATAGTTTTAATAATTTTTCCTTTATTCTATACAGTAGATTGAGTCAGGGAACTGACTCACTTTTAATAGTACATTTGCAGCAGTGGCATGAGTTATTGACTTTGCTTATTTATTTAGAAAACTATGTGCCAGAAAAATCTTAGTATAATGCATGTATATCAATTCCATCACCAATGTGGGAGCTAACATAAACAGTAGGAGTAGAAAGAGTATTACAGAAATTGTGGTTTACAAACAGCAACATATATTGACATATATATTAAAAAACATTCAATTTGCCACAACAAAAAAGTGACATATGAGCAAGTAAATAATGTATTAAGAAACACGAATTGTTAAGAACAAGTTACCCATCTTCAAAAATTATTTGTGTCTATACTTGCAGTCTGACTATCAACTGGCTCATCTGGGTTTTGATTCAGAAACAGGATTTACCTAATAATGTGAAGCAACTGCTTTAGCTGGCTTTTGTGGGGAAGGCAAGGTGACAGAGGCTTTCTAAATGGATATCATTTTTTTTCCGCAAAGACACATGAAGCTGTTCTGAATGACAACCCTATTACTTGGCACAGGTAAAAAGAAAGGAGAGCTGGTCCAAAATTTTCTCACACAAAGCATTTTCAGTAGATATGATACCTTTGGAAAAAAAAATTATTTTTTTTTTTTGTGCGTCATATATGCAACTTTTACAAACAGAGCTTCAGCCGGAATTTCTGGTCACGGCAAGAGAGAGAGAAAGGTCAGCTAGTCTGTTCAAAGATGACAACAGTGGGGACTTATCCAAATTTGCCTGTGGATATGCTAATTAAACATCAGAAGAGAGAACTGAACTTTGGTATTTGCCTCTGGTGTAGCTACTCATGTCTCTGGACTACAGCGTGAAAATGTTTGTTTCAATTAATATGTGCTTAATGAAATATATCAAATCTCACTAATTAAATTTTCTGAGTGGGACTCTTTTCAACAGGAGAGATAAAAGGAATATCTTATTCTTCTGCAGACTAGAAACTACCCAGTGGTTAAGGTAGTTACTTATTCCTTGTAAGATACTTAAGGTATGAGAAAAAAATGCAGTTTTGTTCCTGGTGTGAAGACAAAAGGCAAAACCTTCCACTCTGTTTCATCAAGACTCTGACAGAACAAATAGCAGAAGCTGTAAACTTGTCATCCTGCCCTCCCCCACCACTTTTTTAGGGGAATTTTTTAAAAGTTTCTGTTTTCATTCCAATGGAAACTAAAAGGAAAAAAAAATTGAGGATGTTCTGTAGGATGAGAAAATGTCTTCACTGATCTCTAAGAGTAAGTCTTCTGAGCTCTTCAAAATTAGTGAAAATTACTCTTTGACAACCTGTGTAGCATTTCCTTACCGTTCTTATAATCCCAGCTATTGCAGGATGACAATGTTGATTTTTAATAGGATAGTTCTAACTTAGAGGTCGAAATGAAAGGAGACCCATTTTTCTTCTCAATCAATGTGGAAGACCATGTAAAAGTCAAATCATCCGCTTGTTACCACAGCTTCATGAACAACAAAATTAATTGTTACTATCAGCTATAGTTAGCCCAAGAAAGGACAGTGAACCAAAGGCAGAAACTAATACAATTAGAAAAAAATTGACACGATTGCTGCTTTACTCAACCAGGCAAATGCATTCAATTAAACAGTTAATTTAATGTAATCAGTTGTAAGCATCTCTGTTTATGGAAACCTCAGTAGCTACTAATTTACTTTTGCTTTGGGGTATTTGTTTATGAGGCATTAAGATTATGTAGACATAAAAAGAGTTGTAAATTTTCTATATACATCTGTATAACAGAAACATCAGGCTTCATATAAAAAGCCCTCATATTTTTACAGCTCTCATCTGAAATAGATCAGATTGCTTAAGTATTGACTATACTACAGAGTTTTTATGTTTCTAGTACTATAGAAACAACATAAAGTTCCTATGTTGATGTGTGTTTTGGAAATGCTTCTAGCAATAGGAACTCATGGCTTCAAATAAATCTTTTCAGTATCATCTGCACACTCATAGAATCAAAAATAAGACTTCCCGTGGAATCATAAGTCATGTTCTTTAGGTTTACTTAACTATTTCTTTCCAAATATATTGCTATTGTTTGGTTATTCTTCCTCTTTCTTCACCTGGTTGGTTAAATACATTTAACGTAACAGAAAGAGAGAGTAGGAATAAAGGGAAGGTCTCATTACTGAGGAATGTAATTACTGGTGTTCCAAAGGAGTTTGTGGTGGAACACATTCATAAAAATTCAGGGAAAGAAGTGACAAGATTTGGTGTTGATATTAAATTATTGAGGAGTCTAAGAACAAATTATGACTATGAAAAATTGACAAGATATCTTTGTCCTGGTTTGAGTTAGAACAGAACTAATTCTGTTCAGTGGTTTTAGTTCTCAGCTCAGTCTCTGCTAAGTGACGGCACTGTCTGGAGTTAACGGCAGGTTTGTGCAGACAGTGTCTGCTTCTAGCAGTGATAACGCTGGATGTTTACAGTCACTACCAGGGACTGGGGTGCAGAAAGGATCTTGCTTGTACTCTCTCCTGTGTGGACTAAGGTCACTGCTAAATCCTGTGTGCCACGGTGGGGGTGCAGTGAGAGGCTGCAGCTGCGGGGAGGAGCAGACAGGACAGGTGACCCTAAACTGACCAACAAGGTGTTCCATCCCAGAGACGTCATATTCGGTATAAAGCTGAGGGATCACAAGGGTCAAGCTTTCTTCTTCAAAGGCCGGTGTCCAAGGAGGACTCTGTCTGTTCTGCCTTTGATCCCAGTCCGTGCATCCCTGAATGCAGTTCTGGAATCCATCTCCTGAATCCAGTTCCCAACTGCCTCTGAGTCCAGTCTGGGACTTCCCACATCCCACTGTGTCTGTCCACAGTGCCAGTGGTGACAGTGATGCAATTGCCATCAGGGGGGTTGGGTTCGTTACTAGTATTGTATATATTTGTATATATTTAATT
>NW_010427286.1:52883-69524 GCF_000710305.1 Buceros rhinoceros silvestris | reverse complement strand
GTTCCTCCATGTTGAACCCAGGACAGTATCATTGCAGAAAATTCTTTTTAAAAATGTGCTTACTCTAAAATGTGATTATAAAACTGGGAGGAGTGGCTGATACATCGGAATTCTGTGCTGCCGTCCAGTGAGACCTGGATAAACTGGCAAGTTGGGCAGAGGGCAACCTAATGAAGATCAATCAACAAGGGCAAGTGTAGGGTCCTACACCTGAGGAGAAATAACCCCATGCACCAGTACAGGTTAGGGATTGACCTGCGAGGAAGCAGCCCTGAGAAGAAGGACCTGGGAGTCCTGGTGGACAAGTTAACCATGAGCTAGCGGTGTGTCCTTGTGCACAGGAAAGACAACGGTATCCTGGGGTGCATTAGAGTGTGACCAGCAGGTTGAGGGAGGTTCTCCTTCCCCTCGGCTCTGCCCTAGTGAGGCCATATCTGGAGTCCTGTGTCCGGTTCTGGGCTCCCCAGTTCAAAAGAGACAAAGAACTACGGGGGAAAGCCCAGCACAGGGCTACAAGGATAATTAGAGCACTGGAGCACCTCTCTTATTAGGAAAGGCTGGAACACCCACGTCTGTTTAGCCTGGAGAAGACTGAGAGGGGATCTCATCAATGCTTATCAATATCTAAAAGAAGGGTGTCAAGAGGATGGGGCCAGGCTCTTTTCCGTGGTGGCCAGTGACAGGACAAGGGGCAGCAGGCACAAACTGGAACACAGGAAGTTCCATCTGAACATGAGGAAAAACTTCTTTACTTTGAAGGTGATTGATAGAACAGTGGAACAGGCTTCCCAGAGAGGTCATGGAGACTCCTTTTCTGGAGATATTCCAAACTGGCCTGGACACGATCATGTGCAACCTGCTCTAGGTGAACCTTCTTTAGCAGGGGAGTGGGACTAGATGATCTCCAGAAGTCTCTTTCAACCCCTAACATTCTGTGATTCTGTGAAATGTAAGTTAAAAAACAAACCAAAACAAAACAAACCAGCCAACAAGGTGTTAGCATGAGAAAAAAAAAGTGAGCAAGCCAATGAATTTAGATAAATAAAAAGTATGCCAGCATCCAGGATAGCATATTCTAGCTGTGCCATCTAAAGGAGACACCCCATGAACAATGAGCTGGACTCAAAGGCTAATGCCAGCAGAAGGATGCAGACACAGGAGCCGCTAGCTCTCCAGGACAGGATTTACTCTGACATCACTGGCAACAGCTTTGCATGAGCAGCAGGCTTCCAGTCCGAGCTGCTATTTGCAGCGTTATTGTTCTTTTCTGGGAATGTATTAGCCTTGTTTTCACTGTAATGAATTCTCTAGGTGGTACCAGCAGATGATACCAGCCTGCCTTTGCTCTGGTACAAACGTGCGTGCTGATTAATATTTGGGCACCTCTTTGAAAATTGGAAGCATTATGTAACTGCAAAATAAACTCTCATTTTAATGTCCAGACGTTCAATCAGAAGATACTGTAATTCTTACTACTGCAGTTCCCCAAATGCTTGAAAGGTTCCTTTGCACTTTAGATTTCACAGGTTTAGTGATTTTTCCAGTATTTTCCCTCGGCATCAACCTCCAGATGCTCTCTGAGGTTTGAGCACAGATGAGAGCACCTGAGCCAGTCACTGTGTTCAGTTGTGTGTCTTCTGCTCTGGCACCTAGTCTGCATCTCTTGCTGTTTTCTCACTTCCAAACTGCGTGTAAAATGTCATCCATTTTCATCATACTTATGCCTTTCTTTACAGACTGTACAAGAATATGCAGGCTCAAAAGTTTTGTGTCTGTCATTTGCCATTATCAACATCAGAGCAGGCACTGTAATCTAGAATTGTCCTGATCGTTATTCCAGGTTGCCAGTTTGTGGTGATGAGGAAGGTCCAAGATCAAGATGGGAAGTCAATCTGGAGGTCACCAGCAGGTTCAGGGATTGCCAAGAACATTCTTGGGGACAAGGGTGGGCAAAGGGCAGGCCCAGCCATGAGCATGGGGATGGGCAAGACTCAATGGATCCCATGGCGAGGCAGGGCAGGACCATTGGAGCTAGATGTGGCATCACTGGGGCAGGGACTGATGGCCCCCATGGAGCTGACGTGGGCCCCAGCAAGGTGGGAGGACCCCTGAGAAGGATATCAGGGACATCAAGACCTAATAGCTCAACAAAGGCCCTGACTTCTCTAGACAATCCTGCTGTGCTCTGCTTTTGCTTTCCAAAATACTGTGATAATCATTTTACGGTAATAATTTTAATGAAGTCAATTAGACAAAATGAGAGGAGTACCTTAAGTGGCAGGAGAAAATTATTTACCTTATTCGACTGCCTGAGGACTCCTAAATGCACAAATAAGTAAATATGTTTAAATAAAACTGGCAGCATTTGCTGCAAGTGGAGACATGAAGAATGCTGATGAGTGTGTAAATCATTTCATTTCCATTCAGTCATTCGAAGCGAAGGGAATGCTGTGAGTGAACAATCTTTATTTTACAGGCTCAGACCCTACGCTCATTGAAGAGCGGCAGAGAACTGCGCTGCCTTTTACCAGGCACTCAGTCTGCCTGTGAGTTTGCAGGAGCGGAGCCGAGCTCTGCTCAGTAACGGCACTACAGGGACGTATAAACGGGATTGCACTTGGGAAAAGAACTCACAGGGCAGGGCTTGCATCAAGACAGTTAGCCTGCTCGATTTACTTGGGTTTCGCTCTGAGTTAGAGCTCTGTCAAGGCTGTGGCAAGGTGATGTTTTCGCAGACTGCCTATGCCCTTTGCAAAGCTTTATTAAAGACAAAAACGTGGAACCAGCACTCCCACCGCGCTTCGGGAGCTCAGCATGTAAAAGGTACATTGCCAAAGTAGCCCCATCCTGAAATATTACCAGAGCAAAACCTGTTCTTCATGTCACTAAACATTTTAGGGCTGGACTTGGGATGTCTGACATATTAAAATTAAGAAATTTGAAAATAATTTTAGTGTTTAAGAGGAAAAGGTGCTTTCTGCTTCCATCATATCACTCTGTACATGAATCATCAGAGGTGGTGATGGATCCTCCTTCCTGGGGCATCACACGACCAGACTGCATTTGAAGGACCAAGGACTTCCTTCCTTTCCTTTTCCCACCTACATCTGCGTCTCATCAGTTAAATTGTCAGTGGGAAATACTTGGAAAGGTTCTGTTTTCTCCAGGTGGAAGCAGGTCGTTCTGGTAATGATCAAGTTTGAAAGAACTACCACAGAGACAGCTGATAGTGGTACAAAGAGGAAAAATGTGTCTATAAACATAAAGATATAGACTTTAAAGATATAGATTTGTGTGCCATATAATGTCACCAAAGCAATTAAATAAAAATTGCTATTGCGGTACATAAAAAGTGAAGGTTTGAATCACTGTTACTAGAGTTGATGCACATTCTTTCAGTCACCGTTGTTTCACGTTACCAATCACGATTGCGTGGTCTGGTTACTGAATGTAAGAGAGCAAAACAGACAAGTTCCACGCAGTCTCTGAAACACAAAGTAACCAGTACTCAGAAGGTGTATTTACTTAGGGGAACGCTTCTGAAGGTGGGCTTAGATAGATCTGATCTGATCTGGAACACAGCATTAAGGATCTGGATATCCCAGTCTAGCTTCACAGGACTCAAGAAACTCCCCAAAGCCTTGGTGATGATCCAACCATTGTTTAGGATGTACATATGGAAGACAAGAGCTGAAGGAACACTGTTTTGACCGAGACACAGATAAGAGTCCATAGCCCGCATACTCAAAGGTCTTTTTATAAGCTGAAAGTCTCTTTTGCGTACCACTAGAGTTTTCAAAAGCAGCACTCCTCTAAATCCATAGGCAGTGAAGGTTTGGAGAAGGCTCACTCAGAGAGGCTTGAGCCTTGAAAATGCTCCAGATCTCTCTGTCCTTGGGGGATTTTCAAGACCCAACTGGATGAAGACCAGAGCAGCTTAGTCTGACCTCAAACTGACCCTGCTGTGAGCAAAATGATGGACCAGAGACCTCCTGAGCTCCCTGCCAACCTGAATTGCTCTGTGATTCTATGATGACCATGACTGTATATGGGCTATGGGAGGTCTGAGCATCTAACTGGACATCTGACTATACTGCAGCATGTTCAGTAGTACAGACTAAATACCACAGCCTCTCCTTGGGGTTCTTACACTTGAATACTGTGTTGGTAGCACCTTTATGGATCCTCTCAATTTTCTCCCCAAACATCTCGAAGTGAGGAGCCTGGAACTGAACACAGGTGTAGCCTCTCTAAACCTTAAACAAATAGAAAGGAAAGATAACCTGCCACAGTCTACTGACCATGACCCCTTCAGTGGGGCTCAGTTTGCTTGATTAACACTGTTGGCTCACACTCAATTTGACATGCACCACAACCACCAGCCCACTTTAGGAGGAGGAGAGCAACTCAACCAGTGCTCAGCCTGTACCAATACATGGAGTTATTTTGCCCACCAGCAGAACTTTGTATTTCTGCTGAATTTTGTAAAGTTTTTGTTGGCCTAATCACCTAGGCTTTTCTGCACTGAACCTCTGCCGTTGTGCACATCAATCACATACTTAATTTAGTATCATCTGCGAATTTGCTTAGAGTGCAATGTTTTCATTGTCCAAGTTGCATTATTAGATGATGTTATCTTATCATCCAGACCTCTAATGAAGTTATTGAACAATATGGGCTTTGTTAATAATCCTCCAGCTACTCCACTTGTTACTGGATCTCAAAATGACATTGACCAGCTGTTCACTACCCTTACACCAAAGTCTGACCTAGGCTACACTTTGTGCTGGGATACGTCCATACCAAATGTGAGAGCTGCAACGGAGGGACAGAGAATTTACCCTTCACGATGGACCTGAGTCATGTATCAGGTTAAAGCACTTGGCTTTCTGTGTCTGGGAGGGTGCTTACAAGCTCCAGCCTGGATTGCTCCAGTTTGGATTGCTCAAGTCTGGACACTGAGGAGGAGGTTCCTCTTTGCCACAGTAAGTGAAAAGCAGCAAAAAGATCAAAACAAAACACAACAGCAAACTCTAAGGGATCCAGCCCACGTGCCCAGAGTGCTCCTGCAACAGTGGGTGTCCTGGTTGGTGTAATTTAACAACTTTACCTGCTTGCAGTGGAGGTAGGAAATGCTTTAATCACATGTCTAGAGAAGTCTAAATGGGGATGTTATACAGCCATAATCATAAATATATAAGAGCAACGTAATAACTATTCTAGCAGGATTTCAGGAGGTTAGGAATACAAATAGGGATTAAGGTGAGATTCGGTCTGGAGAAATATAAGCTAAACATGGCAAACCTGAGCTAAATAAAAGCATAGCAGTTACTGGGCCCTCAGTATCTAATAAAAGGTAACAGATGGCCTGACAGTATTTGAGTGATCTCAAGGCAGTTGGATTGGCTGACCATCTAAAGTCTCTCCTACCTGTATATTGCTGTGGTCATTTTTTCTCCTCATTTTATTTCTTCTTCCTGCCTCCTTTCTCCAGCTGTTTTCTGTTGGAAAAAAAGGGAAGAATCGTGCCTTAGCCAGCTAATATTGCAAAATTGTTGTGCGTCTTGGACCAGAGAGGCAGCTGAAAGCGGTGGCTAGGCAGTACACCACCTGACATTAGCATGAGGTACAAGTAAAACAGGATGCGAACCCCGTGTTTATCCAACAGCAAAACTACAAAGAACCAGCATGAGAGAAGAACCTGCCTTAGGTCGTGACTATCTTCTTCTCTGTCCTCCTGTGGATGTTTGCCTGCTTTTGTCTTGAAGGAAGCAGGATATGGGCAAAATCAGCCCATTGCAGTTAGCCTTTGGACTTTTCTCCAAACTGTCCGGTAATTTCTATCCTTAGTGCGGTCCAGAAGACTGCCAAATAAGGAGATTTTTTCTTACAAAAACTTCCGTGACTGAAGGTAAAAAAGGAACGCTGTTTGAATAAAAGAGCTACATAAAGCAGAGAAAAAATTAATCTCCTTTTATTCTTTTCTGTATCTGTAATAAAAGATTTGCAATACCTCAGTGACGTTCAAGGACTGAGCTTCCTGTACTCAAACCCCAGGCTTTGTTTCACTGTTTAACGCAATATACTGCCAGGGCTGTGTTTGTACCTTCGCCTCTTCATTCTATTAAAAACAAAGCTAACCTGATCCCAGCAGGTAGTTTCTTATACATTCAAAAACATCTGCTACCAGGCAAGCAGGGCAAAGAAAAGGAAGAAGAAATTTTCAGCTCTTTGATAAAGGTAAAAAAAGCTTCCAGGAAGTTTAAGCGAGATACATTCAGCCGTGAAAGAAGAACCAGTTTCACAGCGGTGAGGATAAATTGTGAAGGGAAGGCGCTATGAAATGGCAGGCAGTTGCCGATACCATCAGGCCTGAAATGAGCACCGACACGGTGCTCAATCTGTCCGTATGTGTCTGTCTGTCCCCTCACCAGCACACACCGGCTCCCACCCCAGCTACAGCCTGACCCTCACGGCATGGTCAGGACAGCAGGTTTGGGTGGCTGAACTGCTCCAGCTGCTATGTCCAATCACGGAGCTGCCCAGAAGGGGCACATCATGGGATTGGCACTTCTCATCATGCTTTTCGTAGAATCATAGGATCGTAGAACCATAGAAAGTTTGGGGCTGGAAGGGACTGTAAAGTCATTTAGCCCAATGCCACCCCCCCCCCTCCACCCCACCAATGAGCAGGGACATCTTCAACTAGATTAGGTTGCTCAGAGCCCCATTCGACCTGATCCTTCCTGGTTCTTGGTCCTCCTTTTGCTGCTTGTACCTCCCTTCCCAGATTCCAGCCTTCCCCTAGTTACACCACCTGCTTGTGAAGCCCTTCCCCCTCACGCATATATACCCAAAACTGGTATTTTTCACTCATTTTCCCTGGGTAATCTTGGCCTTGCATGGTATTGGTGACATTGTCACCTGTTGGAACTACTGTTGGTCTCACCCAGCTCTACTCCCCAAAGGCCCCCAGTATCCCTCCAATGACCTGCAGAGTTTGGGTGCTTCTCACATACCCACTCTGCCACCTGCGTGGCCTGGACCTCCCTCTGGGCACTGTCACTGCTGTCACCTTCTCGCTGAGTCTAGCAGTTTGTCCTCTCACATCCAGGAGTTGCAATTTATCCCCCGGCATGACCTCTGCATACCACTGTTTGTACTCAAGGAATTTCCTTTCCCTGTGTGAATGACAGAGGTAGCAACTGGGAAATAAATCTCCTGTGGAGTTACAGATGAGGGACAATCGTGGAAGTCTGGACAGAGAAAATGAAGGGACTAAGAATAACCTCAGAGAAGAAAAGGGTTAAATGCAAGGACTTGTCTCTGAAATCATACTGCATGAAAGGCTTTCCCCTGGGTCCCTACTGCCTGCATATTTTTAACCTGACCTTCACAAACAGGCGAATAGGCTCATGGGGGTTCAGTGAAAAATTCGTTTGCTTTCTTTTCCTACTCTTTAAGGGTTGGATTAAACATCTTGCAGATTTGCAGGCATCAGAACTAATAAGTCTCCACAGCACTAAGAGGATAACCTATGCCTAAAGATTTTCAGTGGTTTTAGTGGTAAGAATAAAATGAAACTTTTGAAATCTGCTTTATATCCAGGACATGCGAGATTTATGAAGTTAAACATGGTTGTGTCTGCATTTTACAAGGAAAAGAACCCAAGTAGAGAGGCTGTAATGGCGTTATTAGAGGTCTCAGGAAAAAGTGGTGTTCCCACAGGAAGGGACAGCACCTGGGCTCTGGCTCCATCCCCCCTCCTCTCTTGTGGAACCAGCCTTTCTCCACAGTTGTGCAACACATACAGTTTCTTCCCACTGATCTGATGCCACACTTCTGCTCGGTCACCTAGACATGGGCTTGGGATGCTCGGCCACGGTCCCTCTCTTCTTCACGTAGACCAGATGGAGTCTGGCACCTGCAGATCTGGGAGAAGAGCTGTCAGACAATTCCACTCGTGCTTGAGGTGAGGAAAAGGACAGAGAGGCTGTTGGGAAAAAAGAGAGTCGGGAGAGAGTGTGTGATGGTGGTACTGCAGAACATTTCACTGTTTGATACACAGCCATTTCCCCAACACTTACCCTCTTGTCCTTTGGAAAAGGAACCACTAGAAACAGGTGCTATTAAATGGTGACCAGGAGTCCCCTCCCTTTTTCAGGACTTCGCAAAGTCTATCCTCATTCAGGGTCCTCCACATGCCAGACAGTGTCTGTGCACACCATGTGTCTGCTACGTGTAGACGCAGCCATGTGATCAAGGTGTGCAGCTCCTGAGCTCTTGAAAAAGGTGTGGGCCACCAACTGGGACAACCTGGATGTCGCTGAAAATAGTGAGGCTCTGCTAGAGGGTTCCTCTTCAGCTCATTCCTGCAACCACTCTCATCTGATGTGCCTTTTTCTTTTGATATGGCAGATACCAACCATCCCGCTGGAATTCCTGGCTCGAGTCATTAAAAGCTGGAGTAGACAATGTGCTTGAGACTAGACCTGGACAAATGCAATCTGAGCTCAACTAAATCCATTAGTGAATGTCTGCGACTAAGAAAATCAAAACAAATGAATTTGTGAAATGCTTTTTTCTTCGGTATTCCAAATGTAATAGTCTCATGATTAAGTCTGAAAGTTCCCCAGGCAGAATAGTAAGAAGAGGGAGCAAAGGAAATCTAAAACAAAATTAAACATTTCACCAAGAGGAAAATGAGTAATTTGGTTAAACTAAAGTTATTATTTGCCTGCTTTAGTTTTTAATTTCAGCAGGGAAAGAAGGGAAGAAAAAAAATCATTTGGAATTGACCCAAACCACTGGTAAATAGATACAAGTTTGAATAATGTATTGGAAAATACATTACGGAACACCAGCTCTGCAGTATCAGTCTGGCCAGAAAGTGGTGCTCAGACCATGAACTGGGCCTAGGCTAGAGACTAGGTACGCATCCTACTTCCACACATCAGTCAACCTTTTAACCCAGTTATATCCAGGAGTACCAAATCTTGATACGGACCACAGGAAGGACTAATTTTAACGAATAAATTACTCACCCACCGTAGGCGCTCATAATATATCCCTCAGTATCACACAAGACCAGTGTCTGCATTTGATTTCAGAAACCCCGTTAGTGGGACTTTTCTCTTTCTAAAAAGCTGTTGCAAAGAATGGAGAATAAAAAGGGGGAATAACACAACACTTTGCAACGTATCAGAAAGAGGGGTTTTGTTAAGATGAAAGTGTATTTATTTCCTTAAATACCTTTGCAATTATAATATTGCTGTAATGCATAACACTCAGCTGAAATCCTAGTTTAATTACTACTCTTATGTTTAAATTTAATTCTGTATCCATAAAATATTGTGATGCTCCTGGTTTCATCTAATATCCTCACGCCGATGCTCTGCAGGTTCACTGAGCAATGCTCGCGCGAAGCAATGCTGGGTAATGCTTTCCAACTGCCACCACATTTCATGCAAGGGAAATGAGATTTTGTTTTTAATTTAATCTCAGTTCTATTTAATTAAAGTCTTAAGAATTGTTTTGTTTTAGAAAAATTTATTAAATAGAGGTTTTCGAGTACATCATTCACTATGAGTTTGAATTCCGGACAAGATAGTCTAGGCTATGAATAAATTTGCAAGTGCTGCAAGGACCAGAATGTTAAAGAGCTGGGTGACAGGGATGACAAAGAGCTTCCTTATTTCTCTCCTGGAAGAGCTGTAAAAGGAAGGAGTTTGTGATTCTTCTCTGGGTATCTTTGCTATTCATCTTGTGTTCATGTGTTTTGGGAGGAAGACTAATGGGAGAACTGTTTATGCTTGTTACTTCTCTTTTTACTCTTTCCTTTACATTATTCCTGAGAGGTTTTCCATCCTTATGACTAGTTAAATAAGAATATTTGATCTAGGAACCCAGAGGAGGACACTATGATGTTGAGAAGCTTTACAGAAATGACTCCTGATTGTAGAGATCTCTGATTTTGGATCATTCACCTTGAGAGACTTAGAGCGGCAAGATTTGCAGAGAGCTCTGACTCTGAGAATCTGCTTCACTATCACACTTCTTAAAAGAACCTCAGTGGACTGGGTAGCCACTCTGGAGATTGTATCTGGGTGTCAAATACCTCAGCAGACATTTTCACGCCACGATAACCAATCACTTAAGAAGCCTGCTTTCAAGAACTCCTGATGTGCAGGTTGAAACATCTGGAGAAACAAATACAGAGGATCAGTGGGTAAACTCACAGAGAAGGATGGAGTGAAGAAGAGGGACAAGATATTTCTCCTAAAAAGTATTTCACAAAATGAAAGGCAAAGACATTATATACGTACCTTTAAACAGAAGAGCAGTGACCCACAGAGAAGTAGGGAAGTGCAAAGTGAATTACGAAAGTGGATTCAGTAAGTTGAAAAGAGATGCAAAGTTTAAAGTCACTGACAAGTACAGTTAGGTGTGGAAGAACTAAATACAGATAGCTCCCTGCTTTGGAGGCAGGGTTTGGCTTCCAGAGCAATGCTTACATCCGTCTTGAAAGGAGAAAGCATCCTGATCATCTTGTATCTGAGGAAGTGGAAGGAATCTCCAATCAAGGCTTGAACTCCAGGACACACTCTGCACACCAGATCTGCAGCTCATGCATATTCCACTTGGTTTCTGGTGCTTCCAGCAGAGCTTCTGTTGCCAACGACCTTTCTCAAACTCTCCTCTGTGCTTTTGCAGTCTTTGTCTTCATTATTATTTGCTTTTCATCTCGCTACCTTACTTGACAGTATGTTAATGCTCTTTAAACCCGTTTGGGAGTTTTGTATACTTGGACTCCAGGCACATCAGCCCAGCTTCCCGTTTTCTGAATACGTCCTCTAGCTCCTGCCTGCTTCAGGGGGCAGCCCACATTCATGGATGTTAGGCACAGGCAAGACTCTGGAACGAGGACTGCTCTCAGCCGACCTCGAACTGCTCACCAGCTCTCTCCGTGGAGGTTACTATTACCTTACACCAGAGGAACTGCATGTACAACTCCTTCCTCTGCCCATCCTGTCAGAAGGGTGTGTTTTATAAACCTGCAGAGCAGTGTTCAAGGTAGGTCAGGTTCTTCTGAGAGAAATCACTTCAGGAGCAGCAAAACAAGAAGATGCCACCATATCTGAAGGGACTCTCTTTGTGAGGCTGGGGAAGGCAATCAGGGGCAGCAGTGGGTAGGCTAAGAAAGGACATGTCCTCCACCCTGTTTAACTTGCAACTGCTCCTTATATTTCAACTTAAACGCAAGAAACAAACACACACATGTCACTGCATGGCCAGTATTTTAAAATATGTTTATGTTGCTTCTTTGTTTGCCTCAGATTCCCATAAGTCAAGAAGAGAAAGTGTTTATTTTCCATCATTTTTCGTCCATGGTTTAGACCATAAGATTTTTTGAGAGCACAAGCTTTTTGGTTTGGCCTTGAAGAAGTCTTTGTCAGTGCCACTCCGAACTGTGCCGGGACCTGGAGGCAAGGCTGTAGTACAAATAAGAAACGCTATTGCCATCTTGAAAATTTATGAGTTGCACTGAAACATTCTTCAACAGTTTGTGTCAATTTTAGGAGAGTTTCTATATAGCACCTTCCAACTAGTGCAATTAGAAATGGAATATTTTACGGAAAGGACCTGCTGAGCCCCAATTCTGTTTAAAACAGAACAATCACAAAAGTAAGATTCACATTATACTGCTCTTTACCTTTGACAACTTGTTTATTGCCTAGAAGAGCTTCCACAGCATTAAAACTTGCATTGCAGCTTAGCAGTTAGGTTTACCCCCATGCAAACCATCAAAGCCTCGTTATGTGGGGTAGGAAGGGTCAGAATTGGAAACAAACCAGAACTGGAAAACAAACAGAATAAAATAGGTTTATTAAATAATTAACCCCTTTGGAGGGAAAAAAGGAAAGTTCATTCTCAACCTAATATTATCCAGTTAGAAAACATCATGAATAAATAATGTGCCAGCCTGAGCTTCCTAGGAAGTTCACTCACTCACAAACATAATCCCTTCAAATTCCCCTTCTGGTTTTTTGAGGTTATTTTTCATGTTATCGTTATCTAAGCTTGGAAATAGTACATTTTGTACTCCTCTGGTACCATGTTTAGAGTTTATTCTTTGAGGATCTTCTAAAGTTCTAGGAGCACACTCTGAAAAAGCATTGCCAACCACAACAACTACAATACAAAATCCTTTCACTTCTAGCATGCATTCTAGCCATCTTAAAAACAATTTTTATTTCAAACTATGTTCGTGCGGCTGGTTTCTTTTAGTGTAGTTCTTGCCATCTTTTGCTTGTTCATGGTATCCTGTTTCTCCACCTTGCCACCTAGCTCTAGTTTTGCGCTAGGCCTGTGACTTTGTTGGGCTAATGGCTTGTGCAGCACCATGCTCCAATGACAGCATTAAAATATTTCAAACACTGATGTAAAAACTTGTAAAAACATTCTTAATGTCCAGCTATGACCTTAAAATATGTTTTGAATTAATTCGCCTATGCTGCGTACTCTGAGATTTCTAACCCTTTCTCAGTGGAATTGAATTTGGCCAACACACATATAATTTTTAGAAAAAAGCTTTCCACACACGCTCTCAACACACACACGATGCAGAGTGTGGCCAGATAAACCCATTTCTTTAGGACACCAAACCAAAGAGCAGCATTTTCATCAACGTTCAAGTATTAGAAAATAGGTTTGAGTTTTTTCCATTTAAAAAGTTCCTTGTTTTTCTTGGGTTTTAATTCCAAATTTTTTCAGAAAAGAATAGAATTAGCTCCCAGTAGTTGTTACGTGCTGTGGCAGTGTGAGCATACACAGGCTTGGTGCCTGAAATGGTTTCTAGACCACATTTCTAGAGGGTTTGTTTAATTATCACAGTCAGTATTAATTCCCTTCAATTACAGGATATAATAAATTATATGTAAGACAAATTAAATCCTCCTGTAGTGCCTCAATAGGAGTGATTTCTACTCTCTCAGCCTACAAGCCCTTGTAACCACAGTGAGGAGTATACAGTCATGGTGTCTGGGTAAATGGCATTTCGCACAGCTTGGGGGTCTAGTGACAGGAGATGGTTTGCACCATTCTCCCCGCAACAAGGACACGACATCCACGCTCTCAGAGTGATCTTAACTGCCTTCACACTGCCACCTTGGGCCATGGCCCCCTTCTGGATCAGCAAGGGGCATATGCAAGCTCATGATCTCCTGCTGGACTGGCACGGAAAGTTCTCAACTTGCCTACCTGCCCTTTGGTGAAGTTTGAGGGACAGACTGAATACCAACATATTCCCAGTAGAGGGAAGAAAAATTCTAGCCTGCTATGCCTCGCACAGCCTCTGCACAGCCTCTGGAGAGCTCTTGCACTTGCACTGGTAGATGCAGGACTTTATTCTCCAGCATGCGTTATCTGAGCGTGGCACTGCACCCATTGGTGTCTCTGGGTTCTGAGGTGACACACAGCATCAAGTTCTCTGTGCATGCATAGTTCAAGGCTGGTCAAAACACAGTCACAGAGACACCATGGGTCAGGACAGAGGTAAATTAGCAAAACCATACTAGATGAGCAATTCTTGCTAGTAAAAGAGAGGCCTACATTGCTTAAAATATGCTTCTCCTCCCCCATTAGAGCAGGTCTGCTCTTCTTTTCTCTCCGTTAATCTACTTGCCTTCCATCCCGCAGCAAATGGATACCCCATAACTCTGTCCTTCCTACTTGTGAGTTAGATAACACACCAAACCTCTGCATCACGAGTAAAACTGACTCCATGCTTGACCTGGCTGTTGACTCCATGTATGACCTAGTAGGGAATCAAGACTCGTCTGTATTGGATGGACCTTGTTGAAACCAATTTTGGATGAGGAAGTGATACAGGGATCTCATTCATTCTGAGCACGTTTGTTTCCCCACAAGTATGACTGTGACTGAGTCTTGTGACTGTGACTGAGCCCACGTTGGCCCTGCCACTCAAAGAAAGGCCTGAAGAGCCTTGCTGCAGTCCTGTTCACCTGAACTTCCAACACACTGATGGGCAGAGCTTGTTGCCTGTAAACTGCAAGCCTTCAGCAAGCAGCCTTGCTGATTGTACTCTCCTTCCACAAATGGAGCTGTCTAGAATCACCAGCTGGAAGGTGAAATAAGCTAAATTGACATTTTCTTGCCTTGCTGTGGCCTTGCTAACCCAGGAAAGTCTTCTACAACCTGTGCATGACAACTCGCTGGATATACACGCGGCATGTAACATGAAGAGGAAGCTGAAGGTCACGTTTGGTAATGAGCTATGATGAAGGTGCATGAGATCAAGTGGTTTAGAAAGAAAAGATATGCCTTCCCACTTAAATGTTGTTGGAGGATGCAGGTAGCAAACTCAGGTCATCAGCAAGTGGTGCCTCTTTGCTGTCAAGAAAGCTCTCATTAGGACCTTGATGAATCCTATAGTCTGGGATGGATGTTTAGGGTCTAGATTTTTACTAGACATAGATTTCTGCTGAACTTTGCAAACTGTCTTCAACCAGGAGGCAAGGGAAGGGAAGATCAGTATCTTTAGATGCTGGGAGTGAGCTGTCTCCATTGCCAACACCTGTTGCTGTGAACGCTAGAAAACAGATTTGAACTTACAGTAGCTGCGTCCAACAATGTCCGTGAGTCCATGGTTGTATCATCGTATTAAAATATTTGTCTTGCTCCCAGGAAGAATATTCACCAAGAACATACAGAAAAAAGGTTTTACTGACCATATCCAGGATAGAACAGTCAGTCTCTGAGTCTCAGAAAGAGTACATGGTTTAGTTCTGTTGATGGTCATCTTCCTCTTTTACGTGACTGGTTCTGAGTGAACACCCTCCCAGACAGTTTTGAGCGTATGATTCATGCTCCCACTGTTTGCTCCCACATTCTTCTCTTAGAAGCTGTTGTGGTCAGACCATTTGCCAAGGCTGGGCCATGGGAGCATGCCCACACTGAAGGCCCGGGTCAGTCCTTCTGAGCACAGGGTAACTAGCAACTGGAGTCTGCCAAGTGGCCTGAGTGGACCCAGGGTTAGTGTCACTGGTGATTAATGATAGTAAGTAATAAATTAAGCTATTAATTGCTGCTTTTCCCAAACCATGATCTTAAACCCAACACTAACCAAAGCCATGGACCAGACAAGGAGGTGACAAACAAATGGCATATAGATATGTACGCAGACCAGAGATGTACAGCAGTATTTTTCACAGTGATTCTTTCAACGATGTGTTTACATTACTGTTAGGCCTATTTCTGATCTTTGCTCATATTCTGACCAGCCCCATTTGTTTAATTTTCAGCTCATAAAATGAGTCTTCAGCCCCGAGACAAACTAGATTGCTAAAATGTGGTGAAATGTATTGCAAAAACAATCAGTCTAACAAATCTGGGCAAGATAATTCATTCCCAACAATCTGGCACACACTGATTGAAAACCTACCTGCCCCCTTGCAAGCCACTCTGGTTAGTGGAGACAACAGAACATGTTTTGAGATGGTCAGATGACTCTTTCTCCCCATATATTATCACTCCTTATCAACATGCAAACCTGGAGAGAGGATCAGGCTTTTGCTGAACTCCTTTATGTACTTGCAGGGTAGAAGGGAAGGTCAAGGGTCTTTGAAAGACAGTTTGTTGTCACAGTTTAACATAGTTTCATTTCTAGATGCCCAGGGGCTAAAAATTTGCCTGGTGGATGCCAAGAGACGATGTTCTCAGGGTCAACGTGAGATTCAGCACCACAAAACAATCCCTTGAAGGTAGCTTTGCATCCTTTCGCGAGGCTCCCAGAGAAATGGCTGGAAACATATTCTGTAATGTTCGAAGCCATACTTGATGTCCCATTTGGTCTTCCCATCCACCCATCTTCAACCCTACTGCTCTGACCTTCTAGTGGAACTGTAGGGACTGCTGTCAAATATTCCCATTTTAAATTCAAGATTTTGATTATTTAGTGAGTATTTCTAAGTGTTGTCCTTTCAGGTCGCACATTTGAAACCTGGGGTTAGCGATCATTTCCCTGCTAGCCTTGCTGCTCTGCCAATACGTCCCTTGTGGCATCTCTTACATTCTGAGTCTTCAGAGGGACTTCATGGCCTGTGTGCTCTGGTTCTTTGCCGTGTCTCCGACAACTTTTCCATCTTCTCCCCTGTTAGTTTCTTAGCTTTTTTCCTCACTCACTGAGCATTGCTTCAGGTATTAAAAGTGCTTGCAGCTGCTGTTTTCACGATTGCGTTCCTATTCTCTACCGGACTGCTGCAATCCCTTCTCTCCTGCCAGTATGTAGGTCAGCCTCACTTTTGCTCGAGCCACTGTTAGTGAGAGATCTGGGCCCAAGCGTAAGAGGTGCTGACGAACTGGTTGCCTCTTTTGCCAAAACCTGTTCTGCCTCTTATTAATTCTTTTAACATTCTGTATATGCAACGTTCAGCAAAACTGTGATCTGCAGTAATAAAACCTTCAGCTGTTTGCCCTTGTTCTTGGCATCTCCTAGCAAATTTGGCCTTTTCATGTATTATATTTTGCTTGTCTGTGACATTGACCTCAAAAGTCTCTTGTTGCTTTTTTTCCCATTTTTTTTTTTCTTTCTCCAGGGTGAGACAAAGGCAAGCAACAGCA
>NW_010427286.1:36620-52797 GCF_000710305.1 Buceros rhinoceros silvestris | reverse complement strand
TGAATAGCCAGCGCAAATACCAAGGCATCTATGTTAGATTCTTAATGCCTTGCTGAACGAACAGAAATTTTCAACTCTAGTTGTATTTAAGTTGCCCGAATCAATATTCTTTAACATGACAATTTGCTGTTCAGGTTCCACTGCATGTATCTCTTTTGTGATCCACATCAAAAAGAGAGTCTTTGTGCCCAAACTGGTCAAATCTAGGAGTTTCTGGAGCGGACTGGACATCTCTACCCTGTATATTACCAAGATTAACAACCATGCCACAAACCTCTGTGCACATACACCATAGGACGCTCTACAGCCAATCTTTATCTACAATCACACAGACTGAATCATGTTTCACTACGCTCTATAAAAAACAACCGTATTGAAAACACACCTTCAGATACTGCTCTACTGCAGATTTTGAGACCTTCTTTTGCAGCTTATCCTCAGCTGCTGTGACCGTGATACTTTACAAGCAAGGCTCTTCTTGCAAAAAGGGGTCAGGGAACCCATCAACACCGAGACAAATGTAGATATCATGGAGGTAATACTGCTACAAAATCTGAGAACACAGCGTAAAGGCTTTCTTGGGATGTTTTCCTGAACCTCAAGCCTGACCACAGCCGTGGCCAACCTGCTGGCCCCCTTGTCAAAGAAAGAAGCAGCTTAGTCCCAAAATGTTAGTACCCTTTGGCAGCACTACAGCACATAACATGCTTGAAATGAGCAACGATAAATGTACAATTCACACTTGCAGGGCAAGATTTGGAACATTCTGTAGGGGGCTAGCTCCTAGCTGTGGCACCAGCAGATGTCCTTCCAGGAATTTGGAACAGTGGATGAGAAGTCATCGTTTTGTGGACTCTCAACAGCCAGCTGGCAAAGAGTTTGAGGCTAGGCAGACTGGGCAAATGGGCTGGTTGGGGGGATCCACTATGCCATCCTACAGAGCATCAAATTGCACAAAAGACCATACGTGAGGTTGTTTTTCCATCTCAGACTTCCCAGGTAAAGCACCCACATTAATTTCTGTTGTTCCTCTTCCTCTTCGAGGGTAACGCTACTTTTCATAAATTTTCCATTCACTCATAATACAGGTGAGCACGGGGCACTCTTGGATGGCATGACTAGCTACGTTGGCACAATTCAGAAAGCCAAAGGTCTCCTGCACCTTGGGAGTTTCCTGACGTGAAGATGGCAGCAGAAGCACAAATGTCAACGTGTGGCAGACTCCTGTAACACTATGTGCCTCCAGACAGAAAAGCGGCACTGGCTGTTCAATTCTTTAATAGCCAACAGCAGAGTCCTGCTGGGATGACCCTCCCTCCTCGCATCCAAGCCGTATCTCACCTCCTTGCAAGTGCTGTGGTCTGCCTCAGGCCCCAGCTCGAACAACTCGATGCTTACAAAACTTTTCTTTTTACTAACTCTCCCCGGTCTTAGTACTTACAGATGACACAAACTCCCAATGCTGAGGCTTTCCTGCAAGTGAACCATGTATTTTCCTGGGATTGAAAAGATATGTATGTAAAATGAACAATTGGGAAAGCAGTTTTGAAGGCAACACACCAAATCTCTAGAGACACCACATTCCTGGGATTGACTAACCTTTTGACTCTCTTCCCCCTGCTCAGAGCATTTTTTTCTTTTTTTCCCAGAATCTTCCCTTTACCAGTTCCTTTGGTCCATTTTTTGCAGTGTAAGGCAGTCGCCCTTCTCCGTTCTCTAAGAGAGAGAATTTCTCCTCTGACACCACATAAACATAAGCATTTTGTAAACTGCAGGCATTGTTTGGGTGGTCCACTCTTCTCCAGCAGCACCCCATGTCTGTCCTGGCAGCTGTAGAGGGGTCGGGTCTCTGTACACCCTCCACACCCTCACAGAATACAGGAGAAAGGGGGAAGGAGGCTGTAGCAACCCCCAAGTCTGAGTCACTGTTTCACCACGGGATGCAGTGTTTGTGTCCATCACAAGGTCTCTGAAAGCTGTGGATCCTAAAGGTACCTGTGATCAGCACAAGTAAGAACAGGATCCGCCTGCCTGACAGATGACCATAAGAGCAGACATTTGTATTTCCTCCTCACATTGTACTGGATCATCAGAAAAACATTTTTCTCTCTGTTTAAAAAAGCATTTGTTGCTGAGTCTGAATTAGGGTCTCAGTCATAACTTCCTAACCTCAGGAAGCTGCTGCTCTGATTCCCTGAGAAGTGTCTGTGATTTAGTATTTCCAGCTGAGTTCCTCTGCAAAAGCAGAAAAGCAAATGTGTTTGCCAGGGACATTAACAAACCCCTCCAGGCTGGGCAGCAGAAGAGTGTTGTGGCAGGGGAAACCTGCATCTTCTAAAAAAGTTCAATAAACCGGGGTGTGATGACGCTTGGGTGTCTGAATCTCAAGGAACAAAGCTATTACTAGCTCCTGCCAATAGCTCTAGCACAGGGTTGCCCTCCTCCATCACCCTGGCAGCCCGAATACGGGTATCACGAGCCTTTCAGAATATTAATTCAGCACTTTGTGAGGGTTCGTCTGTCTAACAGCTTACAGCACGGGTGAGACAGCGGCAGGTTAGCCATGCAACAGCCGGAATCAAGAACAGAACAACAAAAGCTTTCTAGATCAGTAGTTTAATGTTGGACTGGACTTAGCTCCCTTTCTTAGGAGGAAGGCAAGGAACACATGGAGCACTGCAGGGCTTTCAGAAGGGGTGGTCCAGCACGGAGCAGGTCCCACAACCCAATGGCTGAACCAAGAGCTGCTGGTTCCAGTGTCTACCCAGGAGCCTGGAGGAAATCCCTCACAAGGAGCAGCACTACAGCTGAAAGGTAAAGCAGTCATGAGCTGAGAGATGATTGTGCGGTAACAGGTCGTTGCTTCTAATGATCCGTCCCTGTGGCCTGGTTACTGCACCCGCCCACAATAGTTGTAGATGGCAAAGAGATTTTGACAGCTCTCTGAAATTAAACCCTGTATCTTCTCCTACACTCCCCTTTCATCAACACCTTTTGCCTTTTCTCTGTCTCCTTCTCTTGCAGGAAAACTTGATGGCAGCTGCAGAAGACAGTCACCTAAATGTGCGTTGCGCCGTGTAATTTTTCCATGGCCTGACACTACAGCAGTATTTTTTACTACTGTAATCATTGCTATTTTTAGCTGTATATTAACTACTAAGCAATGGTGAAGCTGAAGAAAGCTCCTCCGGTTTTATTTGCGGGAAGAAAATGCAGCCCATTTGATCAGAACCACAGGAAAAGAAATCAGACTGTGACTGTGGTGTGTAAGAACTGCTCACAACATCCAGCTACGTGGCATCTTTCATTCAAGTGTCAGAGACATTAACAAACAAATCCTTACAACATCGCTACAGGGAAGGATTTTTTTAAGGACGATTTTACGTGCTGCTTGCACTGCTGCTGTTTTATAAAGCTGATACCATCATAACTTTTATGGTAAATAATGATACCAGCAATCAGAAACACACTAAATCAAAACTGACTTATCTAAAAATGGGATTTGCCCACAGGATAGGTTATTTCAACCCATCAGCCTTGACTAAAGAGGATTGCCTTGATTTTTCTGCCCAAATCCTCAGATTTACAGTATTTTGCACAACCTTGTGCTTGATAGGAATATGTATAGTCCTCCATCAGCCATTCTGTCTTTATTTTCTATTCATTTTTCGCATTGCCTTTATGAAGGTGGGAGTAGATTCTGCATTCCTTGCGGTGATCAGAAGCAATGATCAGTCAAAGATAGAGCATCATGTTCTGTGTTTCACTGTCAGGAACGAAGAGGCAGCCCAAGCAGTGTAAATATGGAAACCGAGGTGATGGGTTTGTTTCTATCTTTCTCTCTCTTTAGTGTACATCATCGCTCTCGAAGTGATTTCCATGTGTATTTAACATAAACAATACGGTAGGCTGTTTCTTCTGATATCATGAAATACAAAGAGAGAAGGCTGGAACTCTGCACTGGAGTGCCTTATATTAAATAAACATGACCTCTGGATAAAAAGTTGGTACTTCAGAAAATGAGGCCACCTGCTTAAGTGCTAAGGGTGGATTTACATGTCTCTTTCTATAAACAGCCAGTCTTGAACATTTGAACCTCAGTGAATAAATCCTCAGATAATTGAACTGGATGGTGAATGCGTGCTTCCCTGAAACAGAAACATCTGACTTCAGATGACCAGTTTCTCTTCCAACTGCCATGGAGGAAGCCAAGATTTTCCAAGATCTCCTGAACCCATCTTAGATTTCAATTGGAAGGATGTATGAAGATACACATTTCCAGCCAGAGCTTTTCTAAAAATGTAGCTTTGGATAAAGCAAAACTACTGATTTTATCAAATTGATTTTATTATCAATTTGATTTTATCAAATTGAAAATAAATATTTTCAACTTTGACCCTAGTATGTGCATAAAATAGAATAAAATAACAATATTTTAAAGCCAGTAGGAAATCAAGAAATTAAGCAGAAAGCAACCTATTCCAGCAGAGAATTTTTGCTTTATTGAATCAGCTATTTCCAATGGAAAATGTCCCTCAAAAAATTGTTTGACCAGGACTAGATGAGATCCAACAGCAACTGGGAAACTGAAGCCTTCATGCCCAAAAGCATGTGAAGTCAAGACTTGTGTCTTCTCCTGTGCTACTGCATGGACACACTCTAAACTGTAGTCGTGATCCAACAACACACTGACAAGTCCAACTGACAAGGACTTTCACACTGCTGTTGTGGCTGAACGCCGTCAGGAGCGGTCAGATACAGGGAGATGTTCTCACTTCTGCTATTTGAAAGCAAGCACAAAGATAACTTCTGGAGTTCAGCTATAAATTTAAAGTTACAGTAGTTGTAGAAGTACAAAATTAATTATTGCAAAACTTTCAGCAAAATGTAACCTGAAGTATATTTTCATTGGATGCTAACGTTTTCTTTTTTAAGGTGACAGCTGGAGTCCCATCTGGCCTCATTCCTCTCAACAGAATCTATTTTCTATTTTAATAATTCCAATATGGTTTTTACTATTGTTGGTTGTAAAAAACAGTAAAGTTTCAGCCTGGGCAATTTCATTTGGCCTTCAAATAAAGCTGATGCAACTTTCAGTATGTCGTTGCTTGGCATATTGAAAATTATGTGGCACTGAAAGGAGCAACAAATAGCCAGAGAAAAATATATCATTGCCTGGTATGTGAGTGTATCCCTTAAAAACAGCTTGTTCGATTTCATAAAGCATTAAAAATTGAAAGAAAGTGCATTGAAAGCCACTATTGGTTTTCTTTAAGGCAAAGATCCAGATTCACTGCTTACGACATTATTTTCCACAAGCAACCAGCGTATTCATATCATTAGAAAGACCAAGTATTGAACACAAAAATATTGAACACATTACCTGCTCCATCAGCATGCTCCCAGCCCTGCACACCAGAATCAAAAGCAATTCCTCCCTCCCCAGCCAGGGTGCTAAGGTTATTTACAAGCCCTGCTTCATCTGCGAATGGAGCTTTGCAGCAACCGGCAACCTCATGGAAATCATCAATCCAAAGGACAGGAGGAGATTTAATGCCCTGCGAGTTATTTCCTCTCTGTGTTTAATCTACAATATACTGCATGGTTGGTTTGACAGCACCCTGAAGTACAGGGAGATAAAGGCACGTCCATGAAAACTTAGGCCTAGCTGAACAGACAAATTGTAGGTAACGGGAGTGTTGTATTTTATTTGAGAGCTCTTGAGCTGGAGTAGATAATGCTGATGATAGACTGAAGACACAAAGGAGCTGAAGTGATCTTGCCCAGACAGGACACGCGCGTAATAATACATGTAAAACCGATTTCACTTGCAAGCTGAAGTGGTTCCCAACAGGAGGCATGTACACACGCCAACCTTCCCCACGTTGACCACCGCGAAACTCTGTCAAGCCCATGAAGGGGCTTTTTGCTGTTTCCACTATCAAACACAGAAAACAATTCTTCAAAGTGCAGCTGCGCCACGTATTCATGTTCTGTATGTAGAGGTTGGAAATAAAAGAGTATTTGATTGTTTTTTCTCCACACACCTCTGAAACCACGTCCAACACTGGGCAGGTGGGGCGAATCGGAACTCCCAGGTAGCAGAACCCCCACTAAGGCACTTCCACTTGCGCTTCGCCGGGGCTGCATCTTTCCAGGGATGCTGCAGCTGCTGTGCAGGGAAAGGAGAGCAGGGTCAGCTCTTCCGCGGCGGAACCAGAGGTCAGGACTGATCCGGCTCCCCGCGAACAAACCTGGCCAGCTATTTATTGTCCTCTTCAGTGGTAAATTGGTCCATGGATAAATGTTGTTTACATAACCTTTATTTCTATTAATATTTGCGAAGAACTGGCTGCAAAATGGAGCACTGGACCTTAAGCCGTGGACTGTGCTTTACAGGCCTGCAGGTGGGTGAGAACCGAAGTGGGTTGTTCATCCCTTTGATGGTCTCTTTTCATAGAACAGAAATGGGACTGTGCATACTAAACCGACGGGCACATAATCACATACTCATATATTTCTGTCTCCACACCACTTACCAGCAACCACCATGGCATTAAACAAAAAGGGCCAGCAGGGTGTTCAGATTCATTTGTTTTCTTGCACGAGATGACTCAGTTTGAGGTTAAGTTTACACATTTACAAGTTTCCAAGCCTTTGTGGCTGGTGGGGTTGTTGTTGGTTTGGTTTGGGGGTTTTTTTGTTGGTTTTTTTTTTTTTATAGAAATGAGTCTATTTCCACTTAGGAAAAAAAATACCCACATTCAGTGACTAAGCCAAGCAGTCAAAGCAGGGAGAAGAAAGGATTTTCCAACTCATGGGATTCTCCTCTCACTTATAGCAGTTTCACATTCTGTTACTGTTTTGATTTCAGTGATTGAATATTGCTACGAAAGGAGCAGTGTTCAAAACCCAGCAGACCAGTGTTTCCAGACAGAGGAGGTGGAAGTGGAGCCCAGAGTGCAAACATTCATGATGATCTGTTTGTAGAGCAGCCTCAGACCCAGACAGATTCTCAATGAACAGTCAAACAGAATCGGTATGTTTAATTTATGGGCGAAGTTCTCGCACTGAGTTAAGAGGTTAAGGGACAGGTTCGGGCTGGCGTAAAGTGTTCTAGTACAGTGGTTTCGGCACATAGTTGAGTTTCTGAGCAAATAGTTCACTGTGAAGTACTGCCTGACTGCAGCCCTCACCACAGGGACTAATACGCTCTACCCTGTAATTACGGAGTGCTGCCCACAGTTTGGAGGTGCTCTGCTGGGGAGGGAAACATTTAATCCTGCTTAGCATCCTGTTGGTCAGGTTATCGGGAGTGAACACACGGTGCAATTTGGCAGGCAGGGATTTGCCTTTCTGGGCAATCACTTGTGCTTTGAATAGAAGGTCCAGTTCCAAAATCCACGTGGGTTTCTCTTTAGCAGGGGCTGCTCCCCTATGTGAAGAGTGTTGGTGTTTCCAGAACTCAGAACATACTGTCCTTCTCTTTCCTGGGATAGCTGGGTTGTTTGAAGCAAACAAAATTATTTTGCATGACACCAGATGAGGAGTAAATGGATCTCAAGGATCCAAGGATCATGGATCTCAAGGATCATAGGAGCCCTCCTGTGACAAACTCGAAGATCCACACAGGCCAGTAACCTGTCTGTGACACTAAGTAATGGCAAAGGAAGGGTAGAAGAAATAAGGCTGGTGCAGAGTGATGTGACTTTGGTCTGACGCTCTGGAGCCAAGACTTGCTAAAGCATAGGATGGAATTTCAGTTATTTCAAAGAAAGTTTTCCTTCTATTATTCAGAATAAAAATTTAATTCAGATCTTAAACCTGTACATTTGTAGGTGACTGATTTCTTTCCACTTGGTAAAATACCTGAGGGGGAAAGGGAAAATAGCTATACTTTTTTGTTGTCATCTAATTAAGCCCTGTAAACATTGATTTCACCCCCCAACCTCCTCCACCTCCCTTTCTATTATTGTTCTGTTGTCATTATTAACTACCAGCTTTGGACATGGAACTTTTCAACAGCAGATTTCTTACAGCACTCGGAGATTTAGCTGCTCACGCGGCTGGTCTTGAATTCAAATTACAGACGCATTTTTCTTCTGGTTTTGGAATCTGATCAGCATTCAGATCAGCACCGGAAAATAATCAGGTCCCTGGATAGTTCCCCATGGGTGTCTCAAGGGAGAACACAACCTGCACGATTAGTCAGACAGCCCACAGGAAACCTCTGAGAGTGAACCTCTGAGTCAAATGTCAGCAAAGCAGCCTACCAGCAGAGCTGGGAAGAGCACTGGGAACCAGCATCACCTTCCTGAGACTCCTTGACTCTAACCCTGTGAATCTTCTCCCCAGAAATTCATCACCAAGAAGAGACCGAGAGATTCCTCCTTTACCACATCACCTACCAGAGTTTATTTCCTCTGCTGCCAACTGAGCTGACAGCTATTGTCGTTAATTGAACTGGGAGCATAATAAATGCAGAGACTCTCTGTGTAAAAAGCAGCATTTTGCCGTTTGCTTTTTGTTACAACAGTTTGTTTCTCTCTGTTACTTCTCTCTTTTCCATGTCTTTCTCCTACACGCTTTAGCAGTGATTTTATACAGACCTTCCAACCATGACCACTCACTTGCAGTCAGCCATATGGGCTCCCTTACACTAAGTTTTTGGTTATAAAACCCATAAAATCTTCACCTCAAACACTTACATCTTGGATTTACAATCTTTGTTCTGCAGCCCTTTTGGAGCTCCAGGGACTGTTTCTTGGGGATCCAGAAAAAGAGCTAATAAAAGGCGGCCTACCATCAACTTGCACAGAGTTCTTGAACAGCGTCCTCACATTTCCCTGGGAATTATTGTCTCCAAATCAAAAAGGTTGAAATTACAGGTTCACTCTACAGCCATGTGATAGGGAATGTTAAGAAGAAAGAAAAACCATGTAAGGCTCTCCTGCACTCCTCGATGATACAGAAACAGTAACACACGCTGCAGCATAAAGGAATCACCGCTGGCACACGCGTGAGAACTATGCCCAGAATCATGGACGGGAGCTTCCTCCTATTCACCAGCCAGCCAGTCAGGTCACTTTTTTTTTGAGACCTGCTCCCCTGGGGGAAGATAAGTGCACCGTGAGGTCCTACCTTTCTCACTTAGTCTCTGCCATGCCAGAGAGCAGCCATCTGTTCTCAACCCTAACGTACCCGGGACCCATTCCAGTTGTAGTGTATCGGTGCACTAAGTTCTTTGTTTCACCCTCAGTTCTTCCTCCATTGGTTCTTCCATTTCTTTCCTCCTGCTTGTTCATCCAGCCCATTCCCTTTCACTCTTGCTGGCAGATAATTTATCTCCTGCACTTTCATAGACAGTTCAAATAGGTCTTAGTATTAAAGGCAGTGATTTATAAGAGCAGACATCAATTCTTTATAAAAGATGCAAATTAGCCAAGATTTTAAAGCTGCTCAACAAACTAATGGTGCCACACAATTCGGCATGTTTCAGAGAAATTTTGGAATTGCAGAACTGAATTATTACATTTACGTGTTATGATTCAGAATATTTCTCTAAGGTATGAGCGGTATACACACCTTCAGAAAAAAAAGAGAGAGTAATGGGGAAAAAGGAGAGTTAAGTTCTCTTTTTCACAGATCATGCTATAGGCCAGCTTTCACTAACTTACCTCATTCCTGTCACTGAATACTGTGGATCTCGTGGTTGCTTCACTAAGGTGTAATGATTTTCATAGACATCGCTGCTATCTGTTATATTCAAAATCTGCAATGTACTGAGATTATGCAACAGAGATAGGACTTACTTTGTGTCTATGAGCTATAAAAAATGCTGGTAAATCACCTGTTGGTGCTTAAGATTTGTTTTCTCGGTGCTCTGTTTTTTCTTTAAAGTCTTTGTTATCCTCTCTCTCAAAAGCTGAACGAAGAAACAAGTATTAGACAGAATCAAAAGTTGGAGGCAAACAGGGTTCCAATTTATTACAATACCCAGGATATATTGTTCAAAAATAATTTTAAAATCCCAGGCAATGATTATTAAAATTGCAGAAACCTTTTGAACAAAATCCTTGCAAACTTGTTGAATAATTCTTCCTTCCAAATGCAGAGCAGAACATTCAAATACAATTGTTGCTATCAGTTTCCTTGCACTTTAAAAAAACCCAACAGGATGTTTCTAACCCTCAGAGGGATGAATTAATCATATGCAGTAGAAAAAGGAATAAAGTCTTTAAATTAGTAAATAAGTGCAGGTCATCATATAACTTGCTAGATAAAATGAGAGAATTTAACAACATCTAATAGCTCAGAGATTCAGATTTCACATTTGTTGTGGAGAAATAACACCACCCCTATGTTTAATTTTGCAGCTGCAATACCCACGGCAAATCTGATTCTGTTTCCCTTTGCAATACAAAGAAAAAGAAGGGAATGTCCTCGTGATTTGACATTTCTGGAGCCATGGATATGCTGGGAGCATGCATAAGTAAGTGATATAGCACTTGACCAGGAATCCTTTTCTCAGTTGGTGGCAAAGCCTTTATTGGAGCCTGAAGGTAGTACGTGATGCTATCAGAAGTGCAGAGGAAAACCTGTGAATCCCTTTGCATTCTATTCAGAGATTTATTTTTGTGTCATCAGTGGGATTTCTATAGTAGCTTCATGCAATCATATTTTCCTGTAACTGTGTTTCCTATGCTGGCTCTCTACGAGAGGATGAAGCTCACCTGAGCTTTTCTATACAGGTCCTGTATAGAAAATCTTCTATTCAGAGATAATTCTAAGCCATATCAGGAAATGAAGCTGTTTCCGTTCCCACCTACACACATCTCATGTAAACAAGTTCCAAAATCTGACAGCAAAACAAAACCTAAGTCTCTCTTGGTTATAAATGAGCTTAGCCTTTTGCTGTGGCGTTAACCCACCCATGACTTCGTGCTTTGCCGAATTTGCGGTTGATAAGGATGGGAGTAGAAACATCTTCAGGGATTGTCGAAAGCTCTGTATTGTTACTAAGCTGGGAAAGAAGAGAAAAGGCTCCACTGCTCTAGGAAACACTATCTGAGAGTCACTGATAGAAATGTACTGCGAAAGGAGCATCTTGAAAACTGACTCTGGCTTGAATCACCTCATTTTCAACTATGGCTCCAGCCCCCGGGAAGTTGATCCTAAGGCTGTGTTTTCCCTTTTTGCTCTTCCAGACACACTGTTCTTGCTTCAGTGAGAAAGAAGTCTGAGAAGTTAGCCCAGCACAGATTTTTCTAAAGAAAAATCATATTTTCTGAGAGAATTTTTCAGTAGTTACTGCTGAAACAGGGCACACTGTGAATAAAACCACTGTAACAGCTTGGGTCATATTTGGAAGCAGCTGAGAAATGTCTTTTTAGGTAGGTGTTCATGAATTGTCCTAGCACACCTATAAAGGTGTGTGGAAGTAACTGCCTAAAGCAGGTTTCATCTGATGTTCCTTTCAATATTCCTGTATTTATACGCAATGGACAGGAAAGCTCTTCATGCTTTCTGTATTCTGCCAAAAAGACAGGAAACCTCATTCAACCCTGCTTGCAGACTCGGTTGAATGGCATGGCATGAATGGTCATCCATGGAACATAATTGAATTCGTTCTATATTTGTTTTCTATATTTTTTCTCAGAAGCAGCAGTTGCTATAGAAGGAAATGCAGTGAGTACTTTGGAGGCAGGCAAGGCAGCAGACTGAAGAACAGTTCTGAGGTCCGTAGGAGATCTATTTTGCAAGCAACGAATCCTGTACTTCTACATATTGGATTAATCCTCCTCCCAAAAAATTACTTGGAGACAGATTTTTCAAGTTGTTAACACCTAAAACTCAGAGAGGAGTTCTCAGTGTAATTCATTTAATCCCAATATACTGATTCCACGTCCTACAAGTTTCCAGTGATGCTTAAAACCACCTACATGCTCTTGAAAATGCACGGGCTGCGTGTGTGCAGCTCTGGGTCCCTACATACCTTGGAGAATTTGTCCCTCACGCATCACTCGCTATTCAGCAGCCACAGAAAGAGTTGATAGCCTCTCTCAGATTTCCCTAAACAGGTGTTTAGATGAAAGACCTGCCATCCAAAAAGACACTAACTGGCAAACCAATAGGCAGTCCCAGCAACAGGACCAATTGTCAGAGACAAGCAGACAGTTAACACCTGAGGGATGAATTCTCCTTCTGACCTTTCTGTACTGAGCATCACAAATCACAGCATTTCTGCAAAGAGAATTTCTAAAGGCAATAAAAACATTCAAAAATTATTTGTCTAATTTCACATTTCTCTGGGAAAAAATAAAATAACTTCTGATGTCTTGAAATATCTTAGAATAAAGAAGAATTTTGGAGGAAAAAAAAAGGAAGGGAGTATGTGTCAAAGCCATGCATCAGCTTTACTCAGTCATAGAAAGAATAAGAGGTTTAATACTGTCTGAATTTTTCTAGTGTCATTTCCACTGCTGTGTGCCCGCACTCAATAAATAATAAATCATGCCTCTGCTGCTCGTGAGTGACCTGGCTTCTCTGTCCTGCAGCAAGATCTTTACCACGGTCTGCTTACAGAGAAAAGAATACAGAGATGTGAGACCTCTTCGAGTTACTCTAGACGACTGACTCATCAGCAATGTGGCTCTGCCAGAATTTGGATTCAACGGGCAACTCCGCGTCACCCTCCTGACTTTGCATGTAGGTGCCTCTTGGTTGTTGTAAGATTCATTGAGCAGTATCTACCCTGGCCAATCTCCTTGTGCCTGTTCCTGGCAGCAGCAACATGCCTGCTCCCAAAGTGCGTAAATGCCAAGTACAGCTGGAGAAGAAGAGGCAGGAAGGAGAAGCTGCTGCGTTGTGCTGCTCTCCTATGTCCCAGAGTCTGTAATTGTGAGGAGCAGGAGCTGAAGGGGTGGTACAGAGCACACTGGTGTTTCCCTTTAGCTGCACTGAGCAGATGAATAGAGAAATTGTGCAGAAGAAGATTTCATTAACAACCTCCCAAGCAGTTGCTCTAGCCAAGAAAGAAAACAACTTCTTTTCCCATGTGATAAGTGACAGGACGAGAGGAAACGGCCTGAAGATGCACCAGGGGAGATCTAGGAAAATTTTCCTTACAGAGAGGGTTGTGAAGCATTGGAACAGGCTGCCCAGGGAGGTGGTGGAGTCCCCATCCCTGGAGGTGTTTAATAGCTGTGTGAATGTGGTGCTGAGGGACATGGTTTAGGGACCCTGGCAGTGCAGGGGGAATGGTTGGACTCAATGATCTTAAAGGTCTCTTCCAGATGATTCTGTGTAACTTAACAAGAAACTTAACTTGTACCAGCTTCTGCGATCAAAGGTTAATATTCAGCACCATGGGACTGAATTCCAGTAAATTTGAGTCTAGTAAATTCCAGTAAATAGGTCTATATAGTGAAAGAAAGAGAGAAAGAGAGAAAGAGGGAAAGAAAGAAAGAAAGAGGGAAAGAAAGAAAGAAAGAAAGAAAGAAAGAAAGAAAGAAAAGACCAGGACAGATATCTGCCTCTAATACAAGACACTCTCAGCATCACAACCACTACAAGAAAACCTGCTTTAGAACAATAAATTATGCAGAGCTCTCAGCTGCTTGTACATAGTTGGTGACAGAGTTGGTGCCAGCATTGGTGTGGTTCAAGGGAAGCACTAACAGTATTGTTCTTTGTAAGGATCTAATTCAAAGAATTAATTTTGAGATAAGGAAACACGGAGAAAGGGAGGAAAATGGAAAAGGGGACAGGGTGAGACCTTTGACTTTTTGTCTTTGGTTTTCTATCTTTGACCTTAGACCTCCAGCCTTAGGTGAATCAGCTGTTCAACTGTACGTGGCCCAGCCTCAGTAACCTTGCTGCCCTAAAGCTGTTGACTTTGGAGGTGGTGTGTTGCTGCCTACCGCTTCGTTCTGCACCCAGTTCAGCCCACACTTCTTTTCAATTCACCTCCATGCAGTCAGCTTGACAATCCAAGCAGCTGAATTCAGAAATAAGTAATACTAATAAAAAGTAGTCGCCTCCCTTTCTGTCCAAGTCTCTGTCTGCTTTCAACAGAGGGACATCACCATCGGTGTGTGTTTTATAGCCCTAATGGTCTTCCCCGCTGAGTTTTCCCCGTCCCATTCAGAACTCATTGCAGCCACAAGTTCCACAGCTGAATTAGGTACCATGTAAAAAACATTCCATTTTTATTTGGTTGGTCTTTTCTTTGCTTGTTTCCTGCCTAAGCAGTGTTATTGTCTGCTTGCTAGATCTTGCATTATGCATTAAAACTTCTAGGGAGTTCCTCTGAGATGGAAGTTACACAAGGAGTGAAGGATGGAGCCATCTTCCTGTGGCCAGTGGTTTCTTCCGATCTAATAATGACTTTTTCACTTAGCCCGGGAAGTTGAGAGGATGTAGAAAGTTGCAGTGATGGAAATACAGCAGGAAAGCAAGTTTTGAGTAGTGGATAAAAATTAAGAACAAAGCAAAACATTATCAAGAGTGTAAATCCTGATTTACAAATGGTACTGGGAATCACTGCCTAACCTTTTCCCCCCCTCTTTTTACAATCTCCACATTAAGCAGAATTTCTAGAGCCCTAATTCCTGTAATTGTTTTCACTTAGTCCAGGAAAAGAAGACAGGTGAGAACTGAATCTATGAAAAAAGAGTAACATTTAATCAGTAGCAGGTATACACTGACTCATGAAATTATGGGAAGATATAGATGTTACAGTTCTGAAAACAGTGCTGTATTTATGAACAGCTCCAGGAGTTTATGGTGTGATTAACTCCAGTGATTAAAGTTACTAATGCAAAACCTGCTGTTACGAACAGCTGAGCAATGCGCGTCTTCCAAAGCACAGCTCCTGGTTTCTCCCATGACATTTGACACAAGAGATTTCCATTTTAAACGTGCGATTTGTTACAGAAAGAGAAAGCAGAGGTGTTATTACTGATTTTGACGGTTTGTCACAGTTTTAAGATAAATGAGGGAAAAAATACACAAACAAGACTAAATGTAGATGGAACAGTCAAGCAGTGCTTAAGGGCTGTGAGTTGTCAAATCTGTCCTCACCGTTACCAGAGTTTGCAAGTATCTAAAGGTTTTGAACAAAGAGAATCATCAGAAATTGATTAGAGAAGGCATCTGAAGAAATGGGAGGAAATTAAGCAAACAAGACTTCAGAAAGAAAATCTGGAAAAGGTTCCAAATGATGAATTTTTCCTGAGTGAAGAATAATTTCCTAAAGGAACATCCATAATCTCTCGTTTCAATGACTGCAATGTGAACTCGAATGAAGTACAGGCAGTTTTATATAAGGACATAACTGGTTTTTACCTTGTATTTCCATTATCCTGTAGTATTGTTTCCATTATCCTACGCACCACAGCTGCTGCCTATGGCCAGGCAGAAATCAACCCGGAAAACAGTAAGAATCCAGATGCAGGAATAAGCAACTAGCTCTTTCCATAATGTTTTGTCTCATCTACAGCATATCTATTTCTAATAGTTGAGTGAGAGAAGCCCAGTGCATGGAATTCTCCGTGGAATTCTCTCATTCTGCCCTCCTAACCCCTGCCTGCGTTCAGATTAGCATGCTCCTGAGATGCCATCAGGAGCACAACTATGGGTCCTGCTGTGAAAATACTCAGGCTGGAAGTGGGGGCGGATCTGAGATGGCTTCTTGCTCTTGAAAATCCTGCAGCCTTCATGGTCCAGAAGATCCATCACCCCAAACCACTGGTGATATATGCACCACCCCTGACCATGGGGTGAACAGGGAGAGGTGGGGTGCTGCTATCAACACCCAGAGTCTGCTGCAGGGTATCTTCACAGGTGTTTGGGGATCCAGAGCACCCAGGGGGTGCTGGACCCCCTTGACAAGACCACAGCTGGGGCTCACACCTGGGAGAGTCCCACTGCTGGGATTTTGTGGGAGTGTCTGGGCTGGGGGCAGTGGGACGGGGCTCTGCTGGGGTGTGGGGAGAACACCTGGGGTCTGGCCCAGAGAAAAGGTGGGCAGGATGGAGAAACAGTCCTGGACTACCTGTGGGAGGGTTTGACAAGAGAGAAGCCCACAGGGACTGGAGGGAGGCTGCACAGATGTCTTCTGTAGTAGGAGTTATGGCTGGGGGAGGGGATAAAACGTCTCTTGGTGGACCCCGGC
>NW_010427286.1:10456-36563 GCF_000710305.1 Buceros rhinoceros silvestris | reverse complement strand
GTAGTGACTACACTGTCTCTGGTAGCCCCAGGACTTGGTCCACCCCCCCTGCATCCAGGCAGGGAACAGCAAAGCAAAAGGATCTACACAGCTGCCATTACATTTTGTCCCAAGGGCCCAGCATCCCATGGCAGTACTTAAATGGGAAGATACTTCACTCCTGTCTCAGAGAGGCAAGTTGCTTGCAGAGGAGCATCTATTGCATGATTTTACCTCACCTTCAAAAAAGCGAACCATCTCCTTCCCTCCTCCTCCCTCTCGTCTGCATTTGGTTATTCCCTTTACCCTCTCTTCTTGCATCAAAACCTGCAGGTGCCTGAGGAGCTCCACCAGGCAACACCAGGACTTACTCTCTTGCTCTCTTGGGTGCCTCCCACTAATCTGCCTTGACTGTAATCTAGAGCTGTAATTTCCAGGAGGTCTAGCAGCATAAGAAGATACGAGTAGTTGTATTGAGTGAGACCTATGTGTTTAGCCTAGTAGCTCATCTTGGATGTCATTACCAACAAGCCTATATAAAGGTATTTTCCCATAATAATTTCCCAGTGTGTCCAGTCTTTCCAGAGGATTATTTTCTCAGGACTTTATATATTTAATAAGCTTCAATAGGCTTTTCTAGCTAGAATTTGCCTTAGGCCTTTCTGATCTCATGTAAACCCATATCTGTATTCCCACCCCAACACCTAATGTCAAGTTGTTCATCAGAAAATAAATATATCTCCTTTTATACCCAGTCAGTTTGATCAACCTATGATAGATATCTAAAATGTGTCGTGGTTAGCCCCATGACCTAGGTATGGAAGACTCCATATCTATATCTCATCCTGGAAGTTATCCATAGCTTCATGATGTTGTGTAAAGCAGATCAGAGGAGACTCCAGATGGAAATAAAAATAATGCATTAAACTTCTTTATGTGTTCAAAAAGCTCACCTATTTTGGTATCCCTGTTTGTTGCTTAAATGCTTATTGTGAAGTAGCACACAAAATTGTTCAGATATTTGCACTTACCTTTGGTGACCTACCTGTGATTTAGTGGGTACTCTACAGTAGTTCCTCTTGGAACTTCTCTGGCTCGTGCCATGACTGCCACAGCCTACTCAACATAAAGATGGCCCCTCGTTTTTTTTCTCCCTGAGCTCTGTCTCATCATACTGCTTCCCATGTCAAAATAAAGATCAAATCAGGAGACCACCTTATAGCTACCCCTGTGCTCAGAAAAGGGGCTAAGCAGATCAGAGGTGGAGACAGAGACCAGGCATGCCTTCCTCTACTCCTGCTCCATATTCTACAGCAAAGGAAACGAGAGTTTCCTCCTTACCTGGCTGCCTCATCTGGCCTACTCTGAGAGTAGACCCAGAAGTAGCTTTTGCTCTGTCTAATCCATCTCCAGTCTCAAACTCATCCCATCACACCCAGCACGATTAGAGCCTCTGTGGGCTTTCAGGGTAGCAACACGCTCTCCATCACAACCTGCCCTAGCTGGGTGGACCCATGAAGGGGGTACAAACACTTGCCCCTCTACTCACAAGCGAGGGGGGGTTACCTTTCTGTGCCGTGGCTACATATTTACCCGACACTTTACACACACAAACAGTCAGCCCGCAAGCACAGATGGTGCATGATTCACTCCAGGGCTCTGATCACTGACTGCCTCTAGCTTTGGATCAGGCCCACGGCACTGGGAAATTACCACAGGCAGTTGTATAATTCAGTGATGATTTTTGCAGCCAAAGGCTCCAGCTGCCCTGCCTTGAGTGGCAGCAGGGAACAAGGAGACCGGCACAGGCTAGTACGGCTACAAACATCTCCTTACCTCTGATAACACCAAGAGTGGAGGAAAAAAATCTCACAATGTGAAGGGCCACACACTGGATCGGTGGCGTAGACTGCCGCGTTGCTGATCATCAAGTGTAGCCTGCACAGACTCCCGCAGCCCTCCTGGTGCCTGCGGTCCTGCTGGCACGTGGTACATCCTGCTGGATCCGGGGCCAGTCTGGCAGAAACAGCCAAGTCAGCAGCTGGGGCGCTGGCCCTTCTGCATCTGGAAATGCTCAACACAATTAATTCCTGGACAGATGCAGCTTGATGATTTACCTGAACCACAGGCTGAGATTTGTGCCTTGGCGTGTAGATGCTTTTCACTGTTATTATTTCCAACTCTAGGAGAAGGTTGCTTTCTTTGAGCACCTAGAAAATACTGCAAACCGTGAGCCAGCCTTACGAATGGGATGCCCAGCCTATGACAGAGAAGATTTTATGAGTATGCTGTCATGGCCATCCCGTGACATGTGTTTAAAGGTGCCTGGGGGTGGGATGTTGTCCTGCCACTGACTTTTGAGAAGAAACTCTAGGCAGCATATAGGGTCCATATAAATTCTTCTCTTTTGGTGACACATGGTCCCATGGCCTTCTAGGTACTTTGCAAAGTACAGCATTCAGCTTAGCTCTGCACCCCCCCACCCAAAGACAATCAGACAGCACTTCAGAAGAAGGGACACCCTTTGCCATTCCAAGGGTAAACACATCCTTCAACTGCGTGTTGCCTAGACAGTGAAAGTCTCCCCGTGGACCAATGAAGAGCAGTGATATAGGGATGATCAGACACTTCCCTTTATACAGGGTGGCACAGTCTTTATTTGTTCACAAAACCAAAATAATTACAAACAAAACAGCCAGGAACTGCAGTGGACATCACTGACCTAAGAGCAACCAGCATATGGACAGGACTGGGGGACACGTTCTGCTAGACCAGTGTCTCAGCTTGGAGCTGTGAAAAAACGCTTCACTCATGGGTTTTTTTGGTAGTAAATAATTACAAATATTTTGCACAGATGGCGTTTACATGGCTGCCTAAAACACTGAGCATTTCCATAGTTTCAAATTTAAAAACAATGGTGACAAATTCTAGCAATTTCAAGGTAGATATTTCTGGATACTAAATCAGAGTCAGACTCTATGCATTAATTCCAACAAATTCACATGGGACTTTTTTTCAATAGGATTTCAAAGTGGCCAGCAGTTTACAAGATCACCCTTTCTTAGTTGTACTTGATTATTTATTATTAAGATTGAAATTATTTACTACCGAAGTCAGTGATTTTCATTCCATGGACACCAGTGGGATCAGAGTTGTGCCTGTAGTGTTATGTAAATAGTTAAACTACACGATCCACAGTATTACTTTGCCTTTAGTTAAAATCGCTACAACAACCTGAAAGGCAAAAATACTCGTTATTTCCAAACTGTGAGCAGAAGGAGGAATATTTGCAGAAGGAGGAATATTTACAGAACAAATTTTCTTAAATGTTGATTTATAGACTGTGGGAATACTGATTGCATTTTAACATAAGCTTTTTATATCTCATTTGACTGACTTAACACATCCCAAAGATAATGAATACACAGTTTTGTCTACACACACAAAATAAACAGTGAATACAGAATAGCTACGTGAGTTGAACATTGTTGTTTATTAAAGGAAACGCTTGCTTATCTTCAGAAAAAACTTAAGAAAACAAGAGGTTATTTCACTCTATAAAAATTCTATATAATAAAAATCATGGAAGAGCAAGACAACAGATTTATTCCAATGCAGTGTCAAGATTTGAAGCAGCCAGTAAAAACAGGGATTTCAGATGGAGATCAAAGAAGTTTTAAAAGGTATGCTTCTTAAATGACTAAAGCACAGAGAATTTGTGCTGATTTTCAGCTGATTACAGGATAGGAGGAGAACTGGGCTTTGCATCTGTTACAGGCAAAACCCCTGGTGTTTTTAGCAGTCTCATGGCATGGATTGCAGATGACTGGGTTGGAAGTGACTTCAGGATGGAATACAAGTCATCCTCCGGTTCCAAGCAAATAATTGCTAACTGTGGATTATAACAGACATGCATTTTCAAAAAAGAGGAGGAATAGTAGCTGATAAAGGAGAATGCTCCAATCAAACACAAGTTTCTGCAGTGCCCTGACGTGAATCAAGCACTTCCAGATTGTCCAGAGGGAACAGGTTCTTGCATCAGCTAGCATACAACTCGACGGCCTGACTCGTGCTTTGGCCAGTCACAAGAAGTTTGGAGACACACCGCACAAGTCGCCCCTCACAGATGTGTGTTGCTGCCCCTGATTAGCAGATGGACATTTTTCACAAAGCAGCAGCTGCTGCCGGGGCCGTATCGCTTGCAGCCAAAGCATCAACCGTTTCATCCCCAGCCACGAGCTCTAGGGACATAGAAAGACATGTACATAAAGAGAAGTCACAGAAGCACGTTGTAGGCATTTGTGTAAAACCACATGTAATCCCCACCACTACTGTTTCCATTTGAGGGACTTCATTTTTTGTTTGCTTCTTGCCCCCTCTGAAGTCTTGAGAAGAACAGAAATAATGCCTAGCTCACCGTATCTTGTAGGCACTTCGCTTTACGTAATGCGAGCATCTTCTGTGCACAAAGTGATCCAACAGCTGGAGACTGAAGTCCACTGAGCTTCTTCTGGGCCAGGCAATACCATTCTGCACCCCAGGAACTTTGCTAACTGGAACCAAAAGCCAGTTAACAGCACTGTTCAGAAAGAAGAAAGGATTTTCTTCGCTGCACCATTTCCTGTCGTACCTGGCCTGTTGCAGGCCAAGAACAGTGCTCCTGGGATGACCTTTGTAGTCAGCTACGCTACAGGATGAATGGAACTATTGAAATTCAACAAGCCATGGTTATCCAGAGTTCAGTAAAGTGTGAGGAACTGATAAAACCTCAGAAAAATATGCAATCATAATCTAGAATTAAACAGTGAACTCTACACACCGAGAAAGGAGCAATTGAGACATTTATTCACTTTAGGGAGATATTCTGAAGACAGCAGCTGTTCATCTAAAGACATTAAGGCGAGAATCTGTTTTAATTCCTAAAGACGTTAAATAAGGATCTCGAATGTCGGAATATCAATGGAGCAATTTGCATGCAGTCACCCATGAAGTCAGCGGTGCTGCTAGGTCGGTCTGGTGGGGATCCCAGGATTTGAAAAGGTCATCAAATGCTGTTTGGGGAGGGACGGGGCTTTCTGACCCTAGAGGTCCTGTGCATTTCTGCTCCATGAGGGTTGGTTATGATTTCTATCCCATTTCTCCTCCTCCTACTCTCTATCTTTTCCTCAAGAGACACAATGCTCTTCCAGGTGGAGGACACTGCCTGCTCGAAAGCTTCTTCGGGAAGACACAGCACCCGTTTGACGCCTGTGCTAATTGCTACTCCCGGGCACCCCTTTCAGATCTGTGAAAGAAGTGAACTGATCCCAGGAGAATACTGAGTATTTGACAGTCTCACGGGGTAATGAAGGAATAACAGAGAGCAGCTGCTGGTTTAAAATAGAAATTCATAGCTTTGTACGGTCAGCGGTATTTTATGGGACTTTTCATGCCTGGAACAATTTAATGACAGCTACAGTATTGCTGTATTTATTCCCTACCATTTCCAAGTTTATTATCAATTACCTCATCTTTCCAGGCCAGCAGTGTTTGTCACAGTGGCTGTCAATCTTCTCTAGAGAAATCAAGGAAACATGGTATTTAGAGAACCCACAGGATCATAAAGGCTAATTTCCATATTCCACAAAGGAGCACTGGGACAAAAAAAAAAAAAAAAAAAAAAGAGCGCAGAGGCAGCCGGGACCCTTGGTACATATTTAGAGGCTGAGGACAGTTTTACTGTAACATCGTGACGGGAGTTATCCGGCTTAATAGAGTAAAGATACCTCTGATATGCAACCACGGTCTGCAACCAGCTTCAGGATGGCAGTGTAAACGCACTGCAGCCATCATCCTGCTTGTTTCTATTAATAAGAGAAAAAATATGCTTTGAGAGCAAAGGGAGAATCAACACACAGAGCAATTACTTCTTCGACACACGGGCCTGATTCTCACTGAATTAACTTCACCACCCCGCAAGCTTTGCTACACTGTCAGATGTATAAAGTGACCTCGGAGATAGCAGATATTTTAATTTCTGTGGAATTACTGTAATTTCTTGAGCTCGCTTTGCAGGCAGTGTTTCGAGGCAAACAAAATTGCACCTTTGCAAAAACTTGTCCAGTCAAGTTGGGGGCTGAGAAGCACAGTCTGGGGGGCTTTCTCCATCCCCGTCTCCCCACCTCTCCGGGAAGGCTCTGCATCAATCCCCACCATCTCTCAGCACGGGAGAGTTCTGAGAGGTAAGGATACCGAGGCTGATTTTAGGGAAAAGAAGGAAAACACATCCACGACACTGTGAATCCAGTGACATGCTTCAGCACGGATTCAGGTATGTGGCTAATCCCAGTAGTCTCTGGATGTCACTAGGTACAGGTAGCTGTGACACACAGGATCGTAGGGATCTGCGTTCAACAGCAGCCCTCTAACAGCAATGCACAAGCTAAAATTTTGGTGGGTCAAAGCCTTGGTATTTCAGGCCAATGTTCAGAGTAGTACTTAAGCAAATGCTTAGCATTTATCATGGACATCATTAATCTTTATAAATTAAAACTAAATTTTAAGTCTGAACTTAATTTCAGACTTTGAAACAGATCTAAAATTGATGGAAAAGTGAGGTAAAGAGAAGAAAATTAATACTATTCTCCTGGTCATATAAAAAACCCCCAACAAAATAAAAGGTTTAAGATCTTTTTGCTTTTTTTCACTGTTCAGGCTGTCCCCAAAACACAGTTGCCTCAAGGATGGAATACTCTGACATATTTCCCCAGCAGTATCACATATCACTTGCTAGAAGGAAAGCAAAAAAAAAACAAAAAAAAAACCCAAAACCAAACCTAAAAGGAATTGCTAAATGGTTAAGACCAGACTTAGAGGAGGTGTTGACTTGCCCAGTCTGCTGGTAGTCAGCCATTCTAGAGTTGTTGACTGCAAACTCCCCAGTTAGCCCCAGTCCCTTGTGCTGTTAGAGATTAGCAACTGTTATTTTCCTTTACTGAGTTAACTTCTGCCGTAAAAGGGAACAGATCAGCTATGGTTAACTAAAAAATCAGGATTTGTCCTAACTTAGCAGATAAAAATGAGATCAACATGATTTACCGTTCTCATTTGCACCACCCCTTGCACAGCAGGCGTAGCCTGAGGCTGCCGTGTGGCTCAGGCCTGACCAATTATTCACTGCCTTGGATCCATCACTTCTCTGGGGAACGTAGGATGTGTTCTGCTGGCATGAAAACGACACCAGTACCTTCACTACAGCTAAGGTTGAGTTGGCTGTCCTCTGAGAAATCCCTGCTTGAGTGTTCATGGTAATTTAGAATCACACCAGGCTGTTGTGGTCACGGTCAGACTAGCCGAGTATTTCATAGATCATTTTCCCAAAGCGAAATGGCTTAAAATTGAAAAGAAAAAAGTCCAAGGTTGCCGAAATGAGTTGTCCGTATTGGGATGTAATCCTGACATCAACAGTTACTAATGGGAGTAAGGACCATCGGCAGACATCAGGCTTTTCCATGTCTCTGCTCTGGGATTGTACCAGGCAACGTTATCAGCAGGCCACCCACTGACGGAAGTGGGATTAATTCTGGCTGTAGAAAAGGCCTTAGAGAGTTGTCTTTAATTTGAATTCCCCTCACGGAAATTAAAGCCCACAGAAATTAAAATCTCTGTCTATAGAGAGAACATAAAAGACAACACTCTGTCTTCTCCTCTACCACTGTATTTTCCACACGTGAAGACTCCTGTCGTATCATCTCCTTGCCTTTTCTTCTCTGGAATAAGAATCACAATTCCTTCATCTGTCTCTCTTAGGTCAAATCATTCAGAAGTCTTCTGTGATTTCTCCACATCTTTCCCAGAATACAGAGTCCCAAACTAAACCCTATATCCATTCTGAATAGAAGAATTATTTCCAGACATCCCTTTTTATGTCCCAATCTGATGCTTGGTTTTTTGGGTTGTCTTTTTTTTTTTTTTTTTATCCATTCTGAATAGAAGAATTATTTCCAGACATCCCTTTTTATGTCCCAATCTGATGCTTGGTTTTTTGGGTTTTTTTTTTTTTTTTTTTTTTTTGGTCATAGCCTAAAAATATTGGCTCATGATTATCTTATACAGTGTGGCAAACCCTAAGTCCCTTTCTGTGGAAATGATACTTAACCTGTATTTCCCCCGTTCAGTTTTTATGCAGCAGATGATTAGTCCTTTCTGAATATACAGAACCTCCACCTATTTTAAGAAATTCTCTCCTCTTTATCCATATAATCCTGAATTCCAGCCCCAGTCTGTGCACTTGCACATTCTCACACATCATTATCATCTAAGAATTTAATAAGCATGTTCTACATCCCATCTTCCTATTACCATTTTACACAGATCTAGAACCCAGGACCAGCACCCTCAGAGTCTCCAAAGATGCTGCTTCCATCTTGACACTAAACCATTGGTAGCTACAATTTGAGTGCAATTTGCTGTAGCTTAGCCCTCACTGTAGCTGTTCTCATTTATGTAACCTAAGGACAAGGCCCCTGGGGAAAGGCTCACGAAATAATCTTATTTTTCTATTTTTCATGGCTGTACTATCTTCTTTTAGGAGGGTAACATTACACACAATCCCAAACAACAGAGCCTACTGAAAAGTTGGACTTTCACCCGGTTTACAGCACTATTCTGACCATTTCCTTGCTGGTCTTAGCCACATTGACTCCTGCATTAATAGATGAGCACCAGGTCTTCTATTTCATAAAGGAACATAAGGTCTACAGAGCTGTCACAAAGAACAACTCATTGCTGACACGCTCATTTTTTAAAACAACAATTAAATCGATGGCATATGTCAAATCAACAATGAGCCTTGATATTCTCCCACATAAGCAGCACTCACAGAACGTTCGAATCTATATAGTTGAAATTACAACATCAGCAATGTGTTTGACTTGGTATTATAAGCAGAATAAAAACAATCTCTGTGACAGAAATTGTATAACCTAAGTGAAGACAGCAGACAGGATGTGCTGAGAAATGTCAAACAGGGAGATGTTTTTCTCCTCACGTTGTTATCAAAAGGACGTCACACTCCCATTTGCCTTCTGCTGAGAGCACAGGATGCTGCCATGGATTCAGCTCCCACCTGGGTGTCTAGGTGTCTACCGTGCATAAATCCAGTTTCGGCTGTGTATGATTGAAAGACTAGAAACGGGCACTGGGGAGCAGACCTGCACCAATAGGGGTCGTTCCCTGGCAGGGCAAGTGGCGACAAGTTCAGTGGGACCAGAATGATCTTTAGGCTGAGATTGTGGCTTCCAGCCTGGGTTGAGCTGAAATGTTCTTGACCATTTCCAAGACGGGCTTCTCACCAAACCAATACAATCATTTTTATTGCCAACAGTTTAGTGTATTAAACAAAAATCATCAACTTTTTTTGGCCAAGATCTGATAAATATCCCTTAGTCTGCTGGGGTCATTTTCCATCCATCCCTTCTTAAGAAATTAGAGAATCATCTGCTTCGCTACCCTGACTGTCGCACTCCAGCTGGGCTGCAGGCTTGATTACGCTACGTACATTTAAAATAAACTTGGCAGGTGCAACACCGGGTTCTTCCAACACACACCTGCCTCGTGTCTCCCGAGCTGTGGCATACTGCTTGTAGGTGAATGATGGTCTGAGAAAATCGGCCCACGCGAACATGGCATGGCAACAACTTTGCCTTGAGGAGGCTCAAATTCTTTACTGGTATTTGCAAAAGCCTTGGTGGGAAAATGGCGTCTTTCCTGTTTCAAAAAACAAACAGACAAAAAAGACTTTTATCAGATGCTTTTAAATTTGTCATTCATTAAACTCTGCTGCATTTGGGCAGAGGCTGCTTTTCTATGCCAGGTGGCCATAAACGCTCGCTAGGATTAAGAGTGGAAGTGCAGGAACCTTGGTTCTTCACGTTGCTTCCCATTTAATACCAGACAAATTTGAACCGAGTTCTCTAAGAACCTGCCCAGGAGTTAACGATGGGTAATATTAATACTGCAAAGTGAAAACTGGGACTTGTAAAACTATTCAGTTATTCATTAAATTGTTTTCAGAGCACGAGGGAACCATCAAAATTTTAACAATGTCTATATTTCAAAGACAGCCGATTGCCATAATGCTGATTTTCCAGGTAGCCCTGGTTTATTACAGTTCTACCAGCTGACGACCGTGAGAGAAGTTTGCATGGCTGGTTACAGTTCTGGTGGATACTCCTACCAAAGCCTGCGCTGTGCCCATAGGCACACTCCCAAGGACCTGAGCCAGGCCAGAAGGGCAACCCAGCCTAAACAGAGCTCAAAAGCAGAGACAGTGTCCCGGCTCGGCACAGCTGAGCAGCCACCACCCAGCTTTTGGTGCTCCAGGACAACACTGCATGGCCCCACAGATCTGTGTTGTGTATCTGCTCTACTCGGTATATTACCCATTGAGTATTTTCTAACAATACCACCCAAGGAGACCTTCCGCTGTGCTCTTTGCAACCGGTCTTGCCTATCCCGCATTGGCCTTTCCAGCCATCAGCGCGCTGCAGCAAGGGTGGGGAAAGCCCTTCCCAAATCTTTGTCCGCGAAGCCAAGCCATGATGATGATGATGATTTTCTAACAGCTCAGTCTTAGAATTTGGTGTGTGACCTTGGGATGCTCTTCTCTAGGGGGATTTTATTTCTAACAGAAATCAGTTCATCTGAGTATGTTTCATCACGAGGCTCATTCTCATTTTCAGAAGACCTTATCTTATAGAGGTCTTGCTGTATATACTATATGGACTGTGGCACTGCACAGAAGACCTAAAGGGGATGAAAATTTAAGGCTTTACTCAGTAAACAAGAACTTTTCTCATAGCACAGAACCAGTATACATGGCTTGGTCCTTTTCTTCCAGAACTGTTTCAAGTCAGACTCCACAGCAGCTGACACAGCGATGGGAAATGACCCTTCTTTACTCATTGCAACAATTTACAGTCACCATTTCTGTTTCTTGGTTATTTTTGCCTTAGCTGTTTGTCTTTTCCAGCCTTTTAGTTCATCTATGTGAAAGTACTGGGGCAGTCATTCCAGAAGAGAAATGGGAAGCTGTAATCAAAATGAGTGGGATGCAATTTATCTATCACGTAGATTGTCATCAGTGTTTTGTGCAAAGAATATGTAAAAAAAGAGCTTGTACACACGGGATTCCCAATTTCAAGACAATAATGGTCACAGCTAGCAATTTGAAAATTGAAAGGATGTGCACAATTTGGATTTCAAAAAAAAATGGTTATCTTCATTTTGTTTCCGACATAATCCATGCCCTGCACATGAAGAACAATCCTGAAAACACAAAAATGTTCAGTTTGCTTGCTTTTAAAGTCTGATGTTAGAAAAAGCTTGCTGACAAAAGTTCTTCCTCTCCAAGCATTTTAGATGAGTGTCACTAGCGATGCTAGAAAATAGTGCTTGGAAAGCTTTACAAGCCATATAAAAGACTGGCTCCGAGTGCTGCAGAATGAGGCATTTTTAGCTTTCTGAAGGACCACACAGGCTCGTGTTTGACCTTCCTGAAACAAATTACTATCTATGTCCTTTGATGCCACCTTTTTGGATAAAAGATACCTCAGCTGCGTACAGAGGTGCTTGGTGCCAACAGAGACAGCTGACTGGCTTTCCCATATGCCCCTAACTCGCAGTTTTCTCCCCTCTTCCATCTGAAAAACACAACTGAGTGACAGAAATGCAGCAAAACTGTGGCTCACACATGCACACAAATGCACATATCCTTAAATAGATACATACATGTGCGTGTGCACGTGTATTGTCAGGGGCTGCTGAATCAACAGCTCGATGGAGGTGAGGCTGCCGCAGCTCCATGCCCCCAGGTCCAGCCTGTGTGGGGCTGATTATGTATTCCCATAGGCACACACACACATATAGAACACATATGTGCATATATATCACCAGCCACACACAACAACAGCGACACGCTCTGCAGCAATATCCTTATGCTGTTCCCCTCTCTGGCTGCCCAGGGTGAAGGTCTGATAGTAGGAAAAATGTATAAATATGTAGGATGTGGGTCCCTCCAGAAGCTGGACTCAGGCACTCAGTCCGCCCAGTAGCTGCCGCTGGGTCCCAGCGTCTGCAGTTGCTGGCACCTGGACATACGCTCCCCTGAGGCTGCTGGGACAGACCTCCTCCCACGCACACACACAGTGAGGAACTTTTGTGAGGCTGGGCTTAGACACAGACTATCCCACAGCTGGCCCCAGACCCTCGCTTTGCCCATTGCCTCCTGCACAGAGACACACACACATACAAAGGGCTCTCTCAATCTACTCAGACCCCAGGGTCTCTTGGGTGGTTGGCCTGGACCTCCTGATCACTCCAGTGGTCAACTCCTCATGCTGTCTCACTTCCAGACACAGACACACCCTGCTCCCAGATCACATCACCTCCTCACCAGCTAGTCCAGCTTGATATTCACAAGCAACCCCACAGAGATACGTGTACCCTCACTCTCACTGATGGCTCACTCTCACACACGGAGGCTCACTCTCACGGATGGCTCACTCATACATGGAGGCTCTGACCGATGGTCCCACTGATGGTTGCTGGTGAGACTCCCACACACACACGTGCTCACAGAATACACAGTCCCTTAGTCAGGAAAATAGCTACAAATGGAGTTTAATAAGAAGTCAGATCAGCTGCGGGGCATGACAAGTGTGCTGACCAGCCACTGTTCACACAAAAGCAGCCCTTTATATCCCCTCTCTTCATTTCTCCACATTCATTCCTCCCCAGACCACCTCGATCCTTCCCATTCCCATCCAACTTTGGGTTCCTCCCCCGAACATCCCATTACAAGTCTTGCACCATTCCAAAATGTTCTTCCCCAGCATCCCACATTGCCTCATACTCACCCTGTAGGCAGGGAGCCCCTCAGTCTGAAAAGTGCCCTGGAGACCCTCTCCCCTCGGGTGTCCCCCAGCTTTTGGGGCTGAGGATCCCCTGCGAGAGCCCGAGGGAGCTGGGGAGATGCTTGTGTCTCTCAGTAGGTTACTGGGACTCCCTCCCCTGCCGTTGTGCCCCATGGTATCCTAACATAGCACATATCTATACGTTTATCAGGTCTTCATATAGGCTGCTGCCTCCAGCCAGGCAACGCACAGTGCAGGAAGAGGAGTCAAGATCTTTCTAGTATCAGGAGAGCTGAGTAAAACTTACAGCGAGGAAAGTCAGCACTCTGATTCTGCTCCCCCTTAGGAGCTTACCTAAACAAAACCCCTTATTTTAAGAATTTTCAGGTAGTTCTGTGATAGCAAATAATCCTAAGCTTTGCTTCACTTACCTTCGTGGTGTGCCCTTAACTCCTTTTTAAAACAAAGGTTTAATGCTAATTAACAAAGTGACCTTGGCTAGGTCGCTTAGTCTCTCTATGATTCTCCTCTCCCTTTTCTACAATTAAGACAATAAAACAATGCACCCACATGGGTATTGTGAAGTTTAATTAACTGGTGTTTGCAGAACGCTCTGAGGTTCTGCAGAGGAGAGCACTGTGAGCATAGAAAATTAACGTTAAGATGAATATTACACAATAACCTGACACAGCATCTCTAAGTGAACAATTTGGAAAAAATCTCGCCTCAGATCAGATCTTCCAACGCACCGAAATGAAGTTTTGCAGCAGTGTCCTCAGATTAAGTGTTCAGTGGCCAGACACATAAAAGGGGGGAGCAGGCTGCAGTCCCAGGTTAATTGCTCAATTCAGTGGAATCATGTACGTTGGACTTGATGATCTTAAGGGTCTTTTCCAACCTAAACGAATCTATGATTTGCAGAACACAGGGTTCACCCAGTCAAACACCTTTGTCATATATTCCCCCCTATTTCCACCTAAATCTTCACTCTTCTCAGCACTGCCATTAGAATAGCAGGTACAAACTGTCTCTAAAATCTGTTCAAAATGGAGCATCAAGCAGCCTGGGAAGTTTTCTGAAACCAGTTTCTTTCGTGAATCTGGTCAAGGTTCACCTGTCAGATTTCCATTCGAAGAGTATCCATACCACAGCCTCTCTCGATGTGTTTTGTTTTCAGGGTCTAGCCTCACACAAAATTTGGGTGAAGCTCAGAAGGTGCCGATATTGGGAAAGAAATTAAAGACAATATCCATCCCACCCAAAGAAAGAAGAAACTGTAGAATGCTGCATAGTAACAGCAGAAATTGATGGTGTGAAATTTCCATACTTTGAAACAAAAACTACAGAAAACTACAAACTTTGTTTTGCAGTTTACACAATATTTTAAAGGACTTTACCATAAGCATCTCAGCTGTCTGTCTGAATAGCTTTCCTGATTATGAAGAAAAATCATAATAACCCAGCCATGAAGTTCTGCTTTTCAATATACGACATAGCAGATGCCAGGTTTCCTAGTGATGCCATGGTCCTTAGCAGGCAGGTGATGCACAGTTAATTTTTAGACAGTTACCAGGCAACAGTTTGGACTAACAGAAGGCCATGAACAACTCCTTAATTTTATTTCCTGAATCTGAGCTGCTGGATTTGTATTTCAACTGTTTTTCCACCGGAGGTGGATCATACAGTATATTCATTAGATTAGATAAGTGATTTTCTTCAGGAGGTCTAAGTATTCATTAAATCTATTCCTTTGTCAATATAACATAAAATTGCTCTTCCAATTTTTCATGCACTTAGATCCAAGAAATTCTACCTGCAAGAAAGAAGTTGAACAAAAGTCTTGCTGTCATTCTGTGGTATTGCAAAAAATACAAGCCTGTGATTTTCCTCTTTGTTTAGGTTTTCTTTTATCCGTCATTTCTGTTTTGACATGTTTCCCAAACTCCTGTTACCAACCATTCTAATCATTACCATTAAATTATGAATGATGGTTCAATGAACAATGGAATATACTACAGTTTTTTCTCTTTGTCCCCCTTGCTTTCACCAACAAACCGATGGAGCTTGATGTAGTTACGAAAGAGAGGAAATGGCATATTTCCCTGCAGTAGGAGGGATCTCAAAAATCAAGCTGTGCTTTCCTCTATTATTGTTCTGTGATAGCATCAGTTTGTCATACTCTATTTTACATGCCAATAAAACTCTACCTTTGCACTTCAAGTTGCCCAAAGTATGAGCTTAACGTCACAGAAGGAAAAATTAAATAGGAACAAATGGATGTTTCCTTTAATTTTTAGCGCTTAAAATAAAAAGAAATGGCATTTTGTGTAATCTAATCACTTTCATACTCCTAGTATATAATCATCATCACAATACCTGTCTCACAGCATGGTCAACAAGTGCAGCTCCTCACCTGGTGAGATTTCTATATCCACCGGTGTGATCTCATCTTTAAGATGAACTGAATTAAACCCTTGCCACCAAAAACGCGAGCCCAGTGTTTCAGCTGTAAGTCATGAAAATCCGTATCATTTTTCCCCCCGAAGGGCTCTAATTTCCCTACTTCACATACCGCACGTTACCGCACTGTAATGTGTCATTGTCTGCAGGCCATTAGGAACCTGAGTTTATTTTTACTCTTATTTATGACTGTTACTGCAGTAGCTTCTACACAAAAGTTGTGCTGTTCAATTACAGAGCCATTGTGCTCGGCACTCCAGGAACACAAAAAACCAGATTGTAAACCTGGGGGGGTCAGGCCACGGCAAAGGAATCTGAGAGTCTGCACCTCCCTCCCAGAGGTTCTTTTGAATATTTCTGGCATTTGGATCATTGCAAAGTATAACCTGCCACACAATGAGCAGGTTGCTTGAAAAGCTGAAGTGATACCATACGTGGGAATTTGATGCTCTGCTAGGTGTCTTATTCAAAGCTAAGCTGAAATGATACATCTCACTCCAGGTTCCTGGAGCATCTGGCATTTCACAAACATCAATCACCTATGCCTGTCATTTCCCAAATATAGGGAATTGTTAGTAACACCACGAGGTGTGTGGCAAAACTGAGATAGACAGTGGTTGAGGACAAGTTCAACACCTCTGCGTTGTGCCTTGGAATAGCTGCGCTTGAGGCAGCTGTGGGAGCAATGAAGGGAAGGCATCTTGGCTGTGCTGTGCCCGTTCAATGCAGGTTGAGCAAAAGCCTTTCTATGCCTGGAGGGCTTGGGCTTTGCCCTGCCAGAGCCACCCGGATCTCACCCGCAGTGCGCTGGAGTGGCTCTGGGGCACAACCAGCAGGAGTGCAGGCTCCAGCTTGGCTGACAGCACCAGTAAGGGGGGTACCAGCAGCATGCAGAAGTGGGGGAGAGGTTTGGGGGTTAGTAGCCCTCTGTCTTAGTCCTATCTCTCTGCCCACCTTTTAACTCTTTGGTCTGCTTAGATTATGAACTTTTTGCTACAAGGACTGGGGTTTTATACAGGAACCAGAAATGACAAGATGAGAATCCATGCCTTGAGGACCAGGGCTCTTCGGAAGAATTGCCTTCTCCCAAGGCTCTTCCCCTAGAGGATGTAGCAGAGAGAGATAGTTGGGAAAGTTATTGGTAGTAGCAAAGGAAGAATTAGAGGGAACTCTGGATTGAAAGCTTGCTGTGGCCTCAAGGTGACTTGGAGGCAAGGCAAGCTTCAGAGAAGGCTGCTGTAGAGGATTAGGGGGGTTGTAACATACCATCTCACATAGTGCGAATGGAACCCATGCAGCATGACCAGGAAGTGATCAAAACCCACCAGTCTGCAGAGGAAAACTCAAGAAATGAATGATTGTGAAGAATGGCTGTGTTAAGTCTTCAGACTCAGTTAATGCTTTTAGAGCCTACCATGGGGCGTATCAAGAAACCACACATCCACTCTGTGAGGTGTACAGACCGAGGCATCACACCTGATCGGAGAAATTCCATTTACATTGAGTCTTCTCACCTCTGGCATTAATTACCCTTTAAAGGACCACAAATCTAGTCTGCAGTCCCCTGAAATCTGCACAGCCTTAGTGTAAATGGCTGTGGAGACCACAGATCTTCCCCACCCCTCTTTAACTAGTTTTCCCTCCCCTCAAAAGCTATTCAAAATCTACACCTCTTTTCACATTGTCCAGACTTCAGATATTCCGGAACTGAAATGAGTAATAATTTTTAAACCCCTCAGGCTGTCAGGAAACTGCACTGACCCCAGAACTACAATAAGAAAGTCTTAACACCTCTGTTGCCCAGCTCTGACAAGAACCTGTAACACTTCACCTCTCAAATTGGTTTCAGCTCCCCAGGGACATTTCTGTCAGAGCTGAGTGCCGCTTGCAAATAGGGTCTGTTGCACTGTCCTTGAAAAAGGCACTTCAGACTTTTATGAAGCCCAGCAGTTTATTCATGTGGATGACTGAAGAATTTAGACATGACATCAGAACGACCAGGTATGCTGATATGTGCTCAGTGATTCAAGAACTGCTCACCAAAGACAGGTCCCTCGTTCTGGTGCAGCAGGAGAGGGGAACACGGGCTTGACGAGATTATGGTAGTTTCTGTTATTCTGTGGTTATACTCCTCTGTTACATATGGAAATCCACGGATACAGAAGAGAATTAAGAACACTTGTCCTCATTATATTTTGGAGCAGTTTTTTTAAAATGCCTGAAACAAGTTCCTTTGTTTACCGTTCAGATTTTAAATTTGGCAGTTACAGTGCCATAATCTTACAGCCTATCTTCATAAATATGCTCATTTTATGACCACCCAGGACAGTATCTGCATTAACACTGTAGTGAAATGCAGTGATTCAAGTTCTTGTTCTTTAGCATTAGTTTTCCTGTAAAAAAGATCTAAACCCCCCCCAAACATGTTTCCTCCATTAGCAGCCCACAATTCAAAAAAGAAGATAATACAAAGTATTTTAATTTAAAACTGTCGGTCTAATTTAATAGAAAAGCTGGATATTTCTTATTAATATTCTGTATGTCTAACTGCTCTAATAAGCAATCTGAAGCACTGCACGGGCAGTTAGGAAGAAAAAGCCTTGGTACATCAGATCCTTTGAAATGAGCACGTTATTCCGGCATGCTCAAATTTTACATGATGCCCTTAAGAGTTCATTTGTAAGAAGCTTTCTGCAGTGTTCAGTGAAATGGAAAAATTGTCATCAGAATTAGAATAAATAGTAGTATTTAGCATTACATAAGAAATTTATTATTGCATCAGCATCTGCTCTTAATTACAATGTGTTTATGAGAACAAGCTTAGTGGCCGTTTACTCATCCCACCTCCATCTCTTCCCATCTCTGTCTTCATCATGACTACCTTCACCGCTCTCCCTCTCCCGTAATGGACATCATCTAATGGTGGGAGAGTTGCTACAAGCTGAAGCTCGTCCAAGGACTCCAGCAATGCAGATGCAACTCAAGGAATGAAGTTGAAGCTTCATTCAAAGCTTCAGAAAAGAGCAGGGTGTTATCTGAAACTGGAATGATACCCTTTTTCTTCAATCTTTTCCCTAATCAGATGTTGCTGTGCAACATTGTGACCAAGTGAAGCAGCAAGAAACACATGAAATGAGAAGAGAGATGCACCAGCCTTCTCTCCAGAGGTGACCAAGGTTTTTACAGCATTGACACATACTAAAACAACCATATGGACTGTATGCCTCCCTCATGGATCTATTCTGCCCATCTAGGATCAACACAGTGTCTTGCCTGCTGTCCTGGAAGGAGAGGGTCAATCTTAGGCCAGTGAAGTGTTTTTCTTCAGGTGCTGAATCATGACACAAGTATTAGATTGGCCATGGGAAAATCTGAAGCTCCAACCCCAGTAATCCATGAGCTTATTTTGGGAGGGAAGCAGGAGAAGATACATATGAACCTCATCTATCTCTTTTCAAAGCACTTCAGTATCTCCTCCATCTTTCTCGGTCTCTTGAGGTGGGCACTGTACTTTTCTCCCATTGTGGCTGCCTGGTCTGACTTTGTAAGACTGGGCAGTTGGCAAAGACAGAAAAGAAGTACGAGGCTGCCCAAATCATGCTCTTTTGATTGGATTCAATGAAACATTTCCCTCTTAGTGCAGTAGTGCAGGATTAGGTAGTGTAGGTTTACCCTAACATCTCCCATAGTGCATGCACTGAACCGTCCTAATTGGGACAGAGTTACCCAGCAAGACATTTATATCACAAGCCCGTAGGTTGAGGCACCCTTCTGTACCTGCTCAGTTGCACTCCTTACCTATAGAGTTCACCTCTCAGGCATTCATCCAGCAAAGGAGACAACCAGGTCAGTAACCTTCTGTAAACTGAAGCACCTGAATTCATATTCCTGGATCAGAGTGAAAAAGAAGACCATGGGCCTGGCTCATTGAGTCCCATCCCCCGTAACCTCAGATAACCACACAGTAATTGTCCAGGTCATACGGGTGTGCCAAATTCCTCCCTCCATCAGCCACCGTGGCCCTATCACCTTAAACCAGCCTTACGGTGCAGCTACACGGGAGAGCAAGTACATCACCAGTGGCCTAGAATAATGGGGAAAAAAAGAAAACCTTAAAAGTGGTTAAATAAAACTGCCAGCCAGGCTTTAACAGCTATGCAGAATAGGGCAAGGACAACTCTGACAAACTGATGGTCTCACCTAGAGAAAAACTCCACTCTAACCCCAGTCTGATAACCAGTTTATTCAGAGTGCAGAACACAGCATACCTTAAGTATGCCAGAGGAGGTCAGTTCCCCTTGGTCTTAAATCCTGTTTATAGCTATGAGAAATGTCAAATGCGTTAGAGACGAAAAGAGAAACAAACAAAAAACCCCCAAATTTATGAAAGGAGAAACTCAGTGGTCCTTATAGAGTGCAGATAGGCATTAGAAGCCCTCGCATGGATTAACACAGCAGTGATGTATCACAAACACAGAGCATCAGGCCAGTCTCAGACTGCCCAGATAACTCGAGAACCACTATGTCAGAAGAATACCTCCAGCAAGTTCTCCCAGACCTGAGAGCTTCCCTCAGTTTTTACTCCATATCTGCCCTACAGGGGCTATACTAATACCTGTCATCTCCACCTAATGTTCCCAACACATTTCGTAAGGGACATTCTAGCCAATGCTTCACTTCCACACAGGTAGATGAAGTCGCCTGCATTTTAACTATCTCATGTAATCTACTATCTCTCAGGAGAAGCACTAAAGAGAGCAGGACTCTGATGCAAACAATAAAACACTCTGCCTGAATTTCCATTCCAGGACAGACAATATTACATGAATCCATGCAAAATGAATAATGAGTCAAAAAAAAAGCTGAGAAAAACCCATCCCAGCACACTCTTAAGCATGATAGTTATTTTTCTGTCTGAAGGGATAAAATTACAATAGACTGAGGAAGAATTTGAACTCAGCTCTCCAACATCTGAGGATTGTCCTCAACATCCAAGGTGATGGATCTCTTCCAACATCCCTCCGACACCCAAGAAGCCCATGTCTGTGGGTCGCAGGTGTAGAGAGTCATGAGACACTTCAGTCCCTGAGGGTTCCTACTTGGGTTAAATATTTGATTTTATTGGGCTTTAAACTCTTCTTAGCATTTACAGCCAGTTATCTTCGAAAATTTCATCCAGCCCAATAGTTTTAACTATTTTATACATTTTATACATTTATTTTATACATTCTTACCAATTTTTACTATTCTTACGGATTTCACCAGATGACTGATGCAAAAATAGCACCAGAACTCAAGGGCTCCATGTCCAGCACCAGAACTCAAGTCCTCTGCAGTTGATTCAAGATCAGGTCAATAGTGGGCGCAGATGACTTGTCAGTAGGGAGAGTCTCAGAGACAAATGAGAAACCTGTAAGCCCCATCTGGCCTTAGGCAGAAGATCTGAACTTTTTCTCCACTCCCCACACAAACGGGTGTCCGTGTACGATATCGGATGTGCTGGCAGCTGGTATCCACTGAGCAGCTACAAGCTGCAGCAGCCGAGTGAAACCACGGGAGACTTCAGTCTCCTGAGCTGTGAATGTGTCACCTGCCTCCATTTCACACTAAAATCTGATTTTTACATTAATTAAGTGCTTTACAGACCAATGTCACCATAACTGTGCCTTGGAGGGCAACACACCACGTGCTTCTACATCCCAGTAGAGATAGTTTTCCCACTGCCGGCAACTCTGCAACAGAACAGACAGCTTGTGAGCTGTGTCATTTATGAGCAGTGACAGAAATCGAGGTCACTCTCATTATAAAAAAGGAACCTTTAAAAGAGCACATCACTGTCCCGTAACGTTTACAAGTATTTTGCTGTTTTCAGAGAGTAAAAAATATCACCTGTAGTGGTAATATTGTAGTGGAAAACAATGCTGATGGAAAAGGAAAATCCAGGTCAATACAACCTTGTCCATGGGTTTCATGCTCAATAAATCCACTGGAAATTAAACTCAGCTGACAGCTTTTCAACAAGTGTTCTAATTCCCTTGTAATCAAGCACATTAACAACCCAACCATATTAATTTTCAATGGCTTCAGCTTCTCAGCCTGGCATAATGGAACAATTCAACACATCTTGGGACTGAATTAATGTCACAAACAATCCCATACACTTAGAATGATCCTCTCACTTTGCATTACATAGAAGACAGTCCTCAGACAAACAGACAGTATTAAAATACCCCCTACTTGTATAAGTCACTCTTGGAACTGAAATGAGCTGTTATTAGTGAGTGGCATATCCTCTATATTCATACAGCATCATTTGTGTGCCTGCTGCATGTGAACAAAGTCACTACCCCAAGGACTTTGTAGTTTAAATTATACATATAGCTAACCACATCATTATAAACTTGTAATAGATTTGAGTCTAAAAAGGAGGCAGAGCAAGACAAAACCATGGGGAGTGAATACATCTGTTTTGCGGGGGAATCTGAGCTAAGATACGAGGTTATGCAAGGATATAAGCTGCTCTTTAAATAAGTGATACAGTATATCTATAATATAGAATTGGGTGGGAGTAGAGAGGTTTTTCACGAGATCAAATGCTGAGATTTACAGCCAGTTATCTTTGAAAATTTCATCCAGCCCAATAGTTTTAACTATTCTTATTCATTCTTACCAATTTTTACTATTCTTACGCATTTTGCCAGATGATTGATGCAAAAATAGCACCAGAACTCAAGGGCTCCATGTCCAGCACCAGAACTCAACTAAATCTAGATCCAGTAAAGGACCTGGACACTGCAACTTTTGGGTCTTGCCCCCTACTGTGTTAATTTGGCTACATCCAACAAAGGGTTTATGGGGTTAAAGCAATGGTCCCAAAGGCATACCTAAAGTCCCACACCTAGTTGCTGCTTAACCCTGGATGTGCATCAAAAACCAAGCCGATGTGTTATGTTTCCCAAGCACCCAGAGCTTACTGCTCCTTCTGCCCACGGCCACGAGACACTACCAGTGGTCAGAGAGATCATCAGGAAAAGCAGAGCCTGGAAGAAGTTTCCCACAGATTTTTATCTTATTCTTCATACCCTGGCTTCCTTTCCATTTATCACCACACCTCCACAAAGCCTTTTTAGTAACTTCTTCAACACGTACAGTGCTTTAGCTCTTTGAATCTGACCTGTGTCACTCAGGAGCATCCATCCACGAGGTGAGCTGATGCAGAAGAAGTAAATGCCTTTCTTCAGATTACTGAATTTAGTTCCCATGAATCTACACGTACTAACACGTCCACTTTGATAGGACAGGTGACCATTGTCTTCCAGTATGACATTGGGTAAGACCTTTTTCTCTATATACAACAAACATCATGCGAAGGAAGAACAAAGGCTCCTTGGGCCCAGACAACCACGGTGACAACTTTGCACAGAAACTTCAAGCCTCGCTGTGTACATGCACATCCCACTGCTCTGGAGGATTTCCAAGAGCACACAGAGAGTGCCACTAGAGGACTTTTTAGACGGCTACTATCTTGTTCCTACCCATCAAACTGCAAAGTTTGGTCTTTGATCTGTAGAAAGGTTGTTTGTGAATCCCTTAATATTTTCAGCTCGTGACCAGCCTTAATTATCATTGAAAACCCTGAGTTCGTCCAGTGATACTCTCTTTCCCCAAACTGCCTTCTTTACATATTTGTTAACCTTTTAGTTTGTGTCTTGAAATGAAGTGTGTAGGAGAGGAGGCTGGGGTATTGTTTGAGGCAGCCATCACCATTCTGCTCCTAAGAAGCGCTAGTCAAGCGTATTGAAAGTCCTCTGTCATTTGAACGGGTCATGCAGTGGTGAAGGTGTGCTATGAGGAACCCTTGCTCTGCGAAATGCTAGCCTTGTATCAAAATACATGTGATGGAAAAATGTGAAAATTATTCTTTTTATAATTGAGATTTCCTGTGAAATTTTTGGGAAAAAAAAAAAAGGTCATTTACACAAAGAGTCTCCTTCGTGGTGAAAAAATGTGTTTTGTGGATCAATAGATTGCAGGCTAAAGGGAAGCGATATAATTGGCTTGGCTGATCTCCTGTAGAAATCCACCTGACAAATATCACTAACCAAAAATTTTTGCCTCAACCTTGCAACTTCTTCAGAAGTAATGACATTTTAGAATAACCTGTGGATTTAAACAGTTCAAAGGATAGGGAAGTATCATAGCCCAGTTCATTATCTCTACCGTAAAAAGTATTCTCCATATTATACTGTATACAGCATCAGCTTCCACACTTTGTCACATCAGGATATTTTATTCCACTCTACCCAACTACTCCCCGTGAAAAATATCCTTCCCATCTAGGGCTGTGCTCAAATTACCTCTCAGCTTTTTCTTGGGTAAGCAGAACAGATTGAGTTTTTTAGGTTCTCACCAGAAGGCATGTTTCATGCACTATCCCGTGGCTGTTTTCTGAATTATTTATCAATTAAGAGAAAAACGCCAGCTTGCTTTGGTACATTGTTTCTATCTGGATACCCTAGGAAATATCATTGACAAGCATGAGCGCTATTCTCTTTCTCTTAGGACAAATCAAAATGAAGATTATTTTCTCAGCTTAGGCTGGAAGAGAATTGGTTTGATGCCACTTGCATATACTCTTAGAAAACTACTGAAACTAGAAGTTTCAATAACCAGTTATTCTTTTTTGAGAACACAGATGAAAGCAGCCAGAAAAGAACAGATAACCCCAAACTTTTCTGAGAATCTCCTTCGCTTGAAAGCTGAATCTTAGGCTTCACGAGGCGTCAGACCAAAATGTGTGTGTGAGAATGTGTATATCTATATGTGTACAAATTATATACATATCTATGCCGTATACATCTCTATGTTAATATTTATGTAAATGCAAAAAAGGCTGTGGACCATATGCTGCCTCTGTCTTTGCATGCAGCCCAACAAGGAACTTTCAGCTGCAGTCATCTTTGAAAGAACAGACTGTTGAATTTTTTCCAGCTCCACCAGGACCAGCATAAGTGTCTTGGCTCTTGGGAGAGCCAATTCGGGTCCAAGATCGCCAGCACATATCTAGTCAGCCTGGAGAGCCCTGAGTTTCTGTATCATGCTTTTTAACCAGGCCTTCAAACTGGCTGCTGCCGGGCCCCTTGCTGCTCACCAAGACCAAGGTGACTTTGTCTTCAGAGTCAAGGAAAGAAGGGACGTTCGTTTGCAACAAGCCCTAGAGCCTGATGATTTTATTCTGGAAAACCCCTTAAAACCTGCAATTGCTACTGCTACAACCTCTGCACTGTTCAGAGGAGGAAGGATGAGAAGGAACCTGGCTACTCTTAGACAAAATGAAATTATCTGTACCTTTAGGAGATCATAGTACTACATTTGATTTGTTTCTCCCTTAAGCTACATATCCCTGTACCTTTAGCCTAAAAAGTGTCCCAAAACGGCAGGCTTAATTCAAATTTTAAGATTTCTAATGAGACAACTCTTCGTCCTTAAGTCTTTTTTGGAAAATAAATTTGTACGATTTACCAGCAAAATGGTTTTCAGATGCTTAACAGGAAAAAGCGATTTGAGCTTGCAAACATGGCAGAGCTGTTACACAATGACCCTAAAAACTATGAGATATGCATCAGGAATATGTCTGAAATAATCTACATCCCATCGGAATGGATGAAAGCTTCCCATTAACTTCAGTACGGTTTCAGTCCAGCCCTTCATCCCTTCAATGCAGTGTCAGGTCAAAAAACCCTCAGCCTGCTTTGGTGGTAGTGAGGTGCAGAGAAATATCTGGAGGTTCAGCGTGAGATTTTTTTTTTTTGCTGAAGACTTTGGAATAAGGGGGAAACAGTGAAGTGAGGGAAGGTTAAATCTATAAAAATACTTTATCTTCTGAGGCAAAATTCCACAGCGACCACAAATGTCTCATTTATTTCAGCTGACACCTTCCAAGTAGGTATGCGGTTCTTCGTGTAATGCTTTTCCCTATTTCTCCCCCAGGACACAGTTTTGTTTACACTCCCAGTGCTGTCAGTTATAACTGTGGCATTATTTGGGTTATTACATGTAATAGGAACTGTATTTTCATAGATGGCTTACTTGCCTTGCCAGAAGTGTCCTAGTAAGTTAGCACATGCTAATTTCATTCTTTATATTAAAAAATATTGCCTTGAAGGGAAAAACCATTCATTTTTAGGCTAATTTTGTAATCACTGAAACAAGTTTTGAAAGCATGAACTGGATTCATCAGCACTTGCAAGCTGGAAATCAGCTACAGCTCTCTTTCTAAAAAATAAATACTTCTGTGCCACTGGACCTGCCAGGCAGGAGACGTGAATTAGCGGATTAAAATCCTATTTGTGACAGACTGTAGATAGTTTTGTAGCTATATGCCTCCAGATCCCCTTTTAGTCTTAGAAATCTATGATTCACCTTCCGAACAAGCTTCACACAACCATCTCAATTATCAAACAAACACCTAATTTATTGCTTCAAAAGATTACAGTCTGGAGAACCACAGAAAACAGATAATGCCTGGGGGTTGAAGAAAGAGCATATAAACAGCACAGATGGGCTTCAAAGAGCATTGCCAAAGCCAAACATTTCAAACCTATGAGTCAGGCACCAGAAAAGCCTTGAAATTTACTTACAGTTCATGAGATGTGAAAAATAACTTATTTGACTAACACCTGCATTATTGTGCTGGTGCCCGACTGCCCGTCAGTTGTCCTCCCCCAACAGTTTTTGCATCCATTGGCTAATTTCAACCACATTTGATGGAAGAG
>NW_010427286.1:2977-10309 GCF_000710305.1 Buceros rhinoceros silvestris | reverse complement strand
AAGAGCGGAGAACTGAATATGTTGACTCCATACAAGAGCTGTGGGTGGCTGGGTTGGGTGTCAAGCCCTGGCAGGTGAGAGGAAGGCACAGAGAGGAAGGTGTCTGCACTGGTCAACTCCCCCACAACCACGGCGCTGCTACGTACATGCCATGCGCAAGCCAACCAGGTCCGGAGTGAGAGCTGCAGGCGTTGTACAGGGCTGGACATACAGGGGGATGTTTGGGGAAACATGGAGGGTCTCATTCAAAGGCTAGAGGAGAAAGTAAGCTTGTACAACTGGACACCACGGCCTGTGAAGAATGCTGTGGGCATTGTGGCAGTGGGGTGTGACAGTACCCAAGAGCCAGGTGAACTCCACAGCCAGCGCAGGCTATCTATATTTTAAACCCAGATGTCCATGACATGGGTATTAAACATCAGATAGACTAAATGGGACTCACAAGCCCCTCCTCACAAAAAGTACTGAAGGTTTAGTGCCCCTCCATCCTCCTGCTTGCTGCTCCATGCTACTCCATTGCCCTCCCAGTGCTTGTTTCTTTCTCGTGATTTACTTACTCATTCGCTCTACATCCACGCAAGTGTACCATAACCTGCTTCAGCGTAAAAAAAAGTTAGTGAAGACCTAACACTGAATTCAAGTGAAGTGGTGTAGAAGAGTGCTGGCAAGAGACAGGAGATGGGAAGGCAAATGGAAACCTCTTCAAGCTGCGAAGTTACTCGAGCCAAGGTACTGTGAAGTAAATCCTGGAGATTTTCCTTGCCAAATCACCAGTTCTAACCCAGCAAGATCTTTGTTTCCAAAAGTTGGGGTTTATTCATGTCTTACACGATGGGAGGAAAGGGCTTTCTCTCCATTTTCCTGTTGACAGCTCTTCCCATTGCACGTTCACCATCAGCCTGAAATAGCTGAAGGAAGACTCTGTGTTCAGGGAATCTGAATTCCTCCTACTGGCCCCTCACTGCAACAACTGATGCACATCAGCAGAGAAGCAGCATGACTTCCTGGTGGTGAAGTCATCAGGCTTTGAACAAAGGAAGATCAGTCAACCCGGTGTCTCTCAGAAGCACAGCTTTCTCACCTGGATTATGGCATCATGTTGCTCACTTTATTTTGACATAATTTGAGATTCTGCTTTCCAGAACATTAGCAGAAATCTGAAAGGAAACAGGAGAGGAAGAATTGGAGCATAGCAATCTCAGGAGTTTCTCTGGAGGCTGCACTATCTGAAGTTTTCATTTATAAAAGACATTACGTCCTGATTCGATACCAAGAGTTTTGTGGCACTATCATGTTTTCTCACTTGCAAGCGTGCTGGCCCAGGGAATCTGCCCTTATCCCCGTGTACGGCTGCAGCACTATGCAAACAGTCACTCTAAAACCCATCGGTCACATTCCAGCTCCCTCTTCCACGACTTCACTAGGTTAATCATCATCCCTTTAGCCCAGGAGGAACTGACTTTAGAGAAGCTCTGTCAGATAGGTAATGGCCCATACAGCTAGCTCAGTTCTAGAGGTGTATAAAGCCGGAATAACTCAAGAAGTGAGCTGAGATGTTTTGAATTTGCTTCACTGTAGATGGGTAAAAAAGTCACGGCTGTCTCAGGGTTTATATGTTTCTTACTTTCTGCTCAAACGCAATCATTGTTCACAGATTTTTGCTGTGACCCCATAGGGACAGTTCTCCTCCTTTACGCTTTGCCATTGCCAGACTCAACAAGCACCAACATGTGCTGGAAGTAAAGGCTCTCCTGTGCTATTGCTGAAGGCTGCCAAAAGGATGGTTTGATAGCAACTGTATTTCTGCAATGAACACTAATAGACTTCAAACAGTTCGGCTGGAGTTCGTAGAGAAGCAGAGGCTTGCTGACTGATTTTTCTACCCGAGCAGCAAAGTGAAAGTTTATGTCTAACAGCATTCAAGACCACAAGTAAAAGAAGGATTGTGGTAAACCAGTTTAAAAGAAGAAAATGTGGACTGGGTGGTCAGCCGTTACCAGACATTGAGTTGACCGTGTCTGCTTCACAGGTTGTACGTACGTGTTCGCATATTAATACCCATACTATAACCACATCCTCTCTTACATGATATTTTCCCTTACAGTGGTGTTCTTGATATGAAAGAACGACGATTCCTCATCAGTTTCAGCCTGTGGTCTAGGGCTGACAGATTAATCAGGAAATGGGATGTTGTTCCAGAGCCAATGGACCATGTCAGGAAGCATTCTGGGATTTCTTCAACTGTCTGAAGTCCAGAACTTTCTCAAAAGCTTCTGCCTTGTCGCAGAGATATTTATACCACATCAATATGGTTGGGATATGGGTAAATGCGTGACAATGCAAGGTGAGGGCAAAGTCCACGGTACGTTTGCAGAAATCAAACCAGCTGATCACTTAAGGAGAGACGTTTTCTCATGTCAGAGATAGGCTGGGATTACCCACTGGAAGAAAGAAACAATGGGCCAACGTAGGCCATCCTCTGGAAAGACTAACCGGACAGGCTCACTAGTGGGGAGTCAGATTCAGAAACAGGAGCAGGACTCAACAAAAGCTAAAGAAAAGAAAGCGTGAGTGCGTCTTATCTAGGTAACCCCCAGGTGATCCCCCGCTGTGAGGCCAAGCACAAGAGAAACCCATGTGCCCTGGAAACAGGAAGTGTAGCAATCGAAAATCTGTGGACACTGGCAAGGGATGGAAGCCACCAGGGAAGGAGAGTTGGTATCGTCTTGGGCACAGTCCAGGCACCACTGAATCCAGGGAGGTTTTGCCATGAATTTCATTTGTGATGGGTTTACTCCCAAGAATTTTCTTTTCCTGTATTCTTTTCGCATTAGTCAGCACTCTGCTCAAAACCACCCTAGGCTGTTTTCCACACTGAAAAAAAAGTGTTATGAGTGATGAAACGGTAAAATAAACATTAGTTGTCTTGGCTCTCCTTCATCACACATATTCCATTTCAACTTAAAAATTAAATGGAGCCTCTCGGTGTGACTGTTCAAGCATCTCGCCCAGCCATTCATCTCCCAGCTGTGCAGGGTACCACTTGGACCTCACTGCCAAACGTAACCGTTGAATAATCCAAGCCAGGTGATTAGCATAAGGACTGTTCAAATTTGTATTATGCTACCAGTATATTTTTAAATGCATATGACCATTGGTTCTTTCGGGGCTGTATGTTTTCAGGTTCCATGTCTTTGTTTAATAGATAATTTATATATCACTTACTACATAAATAGCTTGGAAGCTGAGAGCCTCACGTGTGCGTGACAGAGCCAGGAATAAAATGTAAAGGCACTTGTCTACAAGCATGAACTCATCCTCTCGCACACGGTGCTTTGATTGTATTACAGAGCTAGTATTTTCTTCTTCTAACCTCCTATCATTTCCCCCATATTTACAGGACTCATAATCTATTATTTTTAGATCTCAAGATGTCTGAAAAGTTTTAACCTGTACTTTGTCACTGACTGTGCAGTAAACAAAGCTAAAACCATTTTTTAAAAGCACTCTACCTGTTATATGTGAGTTCTTTCAGATTTCGGGTAAAAATTTTGCTTGATTGGAGGGGGTCTGAAAAACAGAGGACAAAGAATTCCTGTGAAGCCAACAAAACCTACATGATTTGGTTCTGCTGTCAGTGTGAAATCTTCTCCTGTTGTATTTGTGTGCAGTCCTCGCTTCAAATTTTTTGTCCTCTTTAGAAAAGTAAGATCATAAATAAAATAATAAAGCAAGGTAAAATAAAAACAGATTATATCACTCCATTTCAAGGAAGAAAACGAGGAAGAAAAGCCAACTAGAACACCACATTGTCAAAATAAAGGCAATTCTACTGACAGTGTTCTGATCCAAATATTTCTTTATTTACTATCTCATACAAAATTGATGCTTGTGGAGGTATTGGGTTAAAAAGGGTTGGAAAAAGAATTCTTGTCGTTATCTACAGAGGACATGTAGTAACAATGAAGCAATGAAAACTTCTTTGATGTGAATAAGGAATATATTACACACAATTCAGAAACGAGACCTAGCGTCACACTGAGAAGGATGTTTCAGCGCAATGGTATCAGGAAGGAGGTTGCTGTCTCTCTGCCCTGGCTAGAAGGTGCATCCGGCGGATGGGGAGGCTTCACCTCCACGAATCCACACGGGAAAGCTCATTATCACCGTTGCCAGGCATTTCACCTGTTTGCTGCTCAAACAGCCACCTCGCTCCTCAAGATTCATACACCAATCACTTTTTCCAAGTGCTTAACACACTTTCTACCCTGTTGAGTTTGCCTGGCTTCAGACCAGAGACCTACATGTAAAAGACTAAAAGCAGAAGGAGGCTCTGTTCTACTAGAAATTTATTCAGCGATCAGATGGAAAACTTGGCTTCAGGGAAGAAAAGAGTTAGATACCAGAAAGAGACAAGAAAGTCAGTCCTGGATAAAACTAGTTCTAATACTTGACATAAATAAAAGCATTATTAAAGGTTTGTATTTTGTATTGATTCATGCCAACTTCTATACAGATGAGCAATGTAATGAAATGGTATCTAAGTCATTATAAATTTTGCTATTTACACAAAAAGATGGAAAAGAATGTTTCCTACTTCATTTTTTGTGTTTCCCTTCACATCTTGCATACTTATTAAAATGTAGGGTGTCAAGTACCCATAGAAAAAATACAAACATGCAGAGAGAATAACCACTAGAAAGAAAAAAAATAACCTAAGTCCTATAACTAGATTTAAAATAATTCAGTCCTGTCTAAAGAGTCAAATCACGTTCTTTTTTCCTCCCTACATAAAAGTTGCACTCATATTCATAACAATAGAAAAAGAAAAGCACAGTTGCTTCATAACAGTGGATATAGCTTTCCAGAAACAAGATAGCAACTACTCAGAAATGCTATGGAAAACATTAATCACAGAGTAACTCGGTATTTACATTAAAGATAGTAGCCTTTAAAATTAATTAAAAATAAAAGCAAAAAACCTCCCGGTTTTTAGTCACAGGACAGTTCTGTCTATAATGTGGAGTCTCTGTTCTTTGCTTTTTCTCCAGCATTTCTCTCGAGATATAATATATCTCAATATATTTATCTATACATATACAGATACAGGTCTGAGAGAGATGTATCAAAAGCTAAAACATGTCTGAATGACCAGCCTGCAAATTTCATCTGAGACTACATCTGCAGTAGACAAACCCCCACAGAAAAAGATGCTGGAATGACACATTTTAATGAAATGACATTCCCTCTCCGTCATCCACACAGAATCCGTGTAGAAACCTAAACGCCTCAGTCCACAGACGCGGAGCTGACAGCAGCAGTGCGGGTTCCGTGGTGCCGCCGGACCGAAGCACCCCAGCCCTCACGGGATGCCGTGGTTTCCATCCCTGCGGAGGCTGCTAGGATGGGTGTGGAGCAGGACCAGTGGTGGCGATGTGGAGAGCTGTCACCCGCTGTGTGGACTACAGATGGGACCCAAGTCCCTTGACAGTCAGTGGAAGCCACTCCTGTTGGTGCCAGCAGGAGCTGGACAAAGCCCCCGGGCAGCAGCAGGCTCCAACGCTGGGAATGCAGGATGAGGCATTGCCGGCTCTCCTGATCCAGCCCCAGTGCTGCCACCGCATCGCCCAGCGGGCTCTCAGTTCTCACTAGGATCTATAAAACAAGTCACTGCCATCGCGCTTCTTCCACGGGGCGACAGCTGGACCGGACGGGAACTGTTGAGCACCACAGCACTTCTTATTCTTACTCGTGCAGGATGCTAGTGGGCAGCCGGCCCCCATTTCTTCTTCAGAACCAGGAAAATCCGGAGAATGCGCCCCTTAGCATAGCAAAGACTGTCTGTCCTTCCAGCAGTCAGCACGCAGCTGCCTGGTCTCCATCGTAACTTGCCAAAACCAGTGCAAATTCACAGGAAAAAGAATGTCCGCATCGAGAGGATAGAAATCCTTCCTTACGTACAAGAATGGTACAAGCATTTACCCGGCATCTCTATCAAATAGTGTAGAAAAGGTTACACAAAAATATTTAAATATATTGATACAGACACATAGATATTACACTTGCATAAAATATGTATATTTAAAACCCTTTGGGCAGTTTCACAGTTAGCTGAAAATGTATGCTTTATAAATATGGACAATTTCCTACACTTTTCTAGTTTAAGTAGGAGGGGGGAGGGGAAAGAAGCATCAGCCTTATTAATACTGAATGCTAAGTGCAGAAGTTTAGCTGTAGCTGTAGGGTTTTGAAGCAATTGATTTGACAGAACCTCCAAGCATAAACCCTGTTCTAAAAATCCACATCTATTCCCTAGATTGCTTATTGTTTCATGAAAATGAAAACCTACGTGTCCTGCTTGTATCAGCTAGATCTCCTGAGACCATTCAATTAAACCTCATAAGCTTGCAGTACTTCAAGATCAGACTGTGTATTGGGAGTACGCATTAACCTTATTGCAGTATCTCTGCGTGGTAATAGGAATTTTTATCTTCTCGTATCTTGTATAATTTAACTTTAGAAACAAACAAACAAACAAAAAAACGTTAAATGACACCACAAGAAGCTCACAGTTCTGAGAAAATTAAAGTCAGTATGAAATTTTACTTATAGACCACATAATTTACACAAATTTACATAAATACAGAAATATTAAAATATTAAAACTAATTAACAGAGGACAGAGTTTTACAGGATAACATATTTTAATTCTAGTTACATTTCTGCAACTACTTTTAGTGTCATGAGATTATATATATACCTGTATATGCATAATATATACAAAGATATATATATATATGCATCTATCTCTATCTCTCCATCCTTCTTTTTTCTTCAAAAATAGGGCAATTTTATAACTGCAATGAGATGTGACAAGCAGTACACTTCTGGGGAATTATTGCATGCCTTGAGTGCATAAGGCAGAAGGAAAAGTATCTGACTTCAGACACTAAAGAAGTGGAATCATCAACCAGAAATGCACTGGAGTGATTTGGAACATCTTATTGCTTTTATAAAACTCAAAATTGTACACTGTTGTGGGTTTTTTTTTTTTGTTTGGTTTGTTTTTTTATTATTATTTATTTATTTTGAAGGCACAAAATAAAGGGGAAAGTACTATCTCTCTATTTAGTGGAGATCAACGATCACGCAGCTCCATTACTGAACACTCTTCATCGTCCTAAATCTATTCCCTGTGGTGCAATACCGTGCTGCAGTTGCATAAGGAGGTTAAACACAAAAGTTCATGCATCCTTTATTAGGGGAAACAAAACAAAGCCAATTTCCTTGCCCAGCGACAACGAAGGAGCCACTAGCACCTGACCATACTGG
>NW_010427286.1:2534-2791 GCF_000710305.1 Buceros rhinoceros silvestris | reverse complement strand
AACGGGCAAAACGCCGCCCCATCGCAGGTACCCTTGCCACGCTAACTGCAGCTGATAGAGCATCTCCTTGAGCTGGACCACGCAGCACCTGCCTAAGATGCTGGAGGCACAGACCCAACCCAACGGCAATTTTCCATCAGACCGGGCAAGAGTGGAAAGGGATAAAACTGGGGAGGACAAACACTGCCCTGAAACCTCTGCGTTTTGGAGCTATTAGAGGATTATGGAGCACTTCTGCCCAACTCTTTCCACGTTTT
>NW_010427286.1:1568-2386 GCF_000710305.1 Buceros rhinoceros silvestris | reverse complement strand
TCCCCGTTTTAAATTCGTTAATGATGTTCACTCCCGACTGAGGGCCCCAAACCTTCGGTGCGTGCGCCTGGGATCCTTCTAGCCTAACAGCCACCCTGGGAGGTGAGTACAGCAGAGAGGGACGAGGTGCATACACCATATTAAAAACTGTGGACTATTACCATCTCCTCAGATCACTTTGAATGCCAAGATAGAAAGAGAAAAAAAAAAAAGAAAAAAAAGAAATCCCTCAGGATTTCTTTGCTGTATTTTTTAGATGTTAATATGCACAGTAGAGGGCTGCCTCTGCTATGATACCACACGAGATGTTTCAAAGTTTGGATATGGCACTCAGCTAAGGCACCTTCACGTAACGGTGACTGATTTAATCACTAAGCAGACCCACATTTTCTGCACCTGATGGTGCTTCCACCAACACACAGTACTGGCACCCTCTCACACCTGCCATCCACACAGAAAAACTCCTGGTGCTTGCTAGAGAGAAACTACACCAGCCCCTTCTGAAATTAGTATCTGCCAGGTTGTAGGAGCGGACATTTTGCACAACTGCATGGCTTGTTCCCCAAGAGGGGCAAAGGGAGAAAATCGAGTGTTTTCTGTCCCTAACTGTCTACTAGATCAGGAGGGTTACAAATACAGATCAACCTAACAAAGTAGAAGCCAGCTCTGTACTGCTGCAGGATTCCTCACTGGGAGACGAAGCTGTAAACGCAGGCATTCAGCGCGGGGTGCCTGGTGCAGAACTGGATTTGTTTCAGGACCAACAGGAGGTACAAGGACACCCTCCCCTCGGAGAGGCCGGGCAAGTTGCTGCACAT
>NW_010427286.1:0-1456 GCF_000710305.1 Buceros rhinoceros silvestris | reverse complement strand
GGGGACAAGTGGCCACACTTCCTCTCCCCCTGCCACAGAAAACGGTACTGGGTTTGGGTTTCATGGCATGGGAATGGGAGGGTGGGGAGGGGGGGCGGATGGTGGGGGTGCCCCTGAAGATGAAGGATGCTGAGGGGAGAGGAAAGCTCAGGCATCACTCTGTGCAGACAGCTGCTCCATCCTCACCCCCGACAGCGCGGATGCTCAGCACTGCAACTGGGAGGCACGGAGCCCCGGGGCCGGAGAGTGCTTGCAGTTAAGCGTAACTACTAGGGGTGGCCATTTCTACGCAAAACAATACCCAGCCCTGGGAAGAAGCGAGAGGGCTAAAACAGGGGCATAGGTTCTAGCACAAAAGGAGAGACCAGGGTGGACTGTTGCCCTGCTCCAAGGGGACAGTGGGTCCCAAGGCACCTGCCAGATCTGCCTCTCCCTGCATGCCACTCACCTACACCCCAACCCATGCCATGCAATGGTGACACAGGGTGCAGTGGGAATCCCGAGAGAGTGGGATCGTCCCGGTCCTCGGGGTACTTATGTCCAGGGAAAAGGGATCCCCCCACCCCTGACCCTCTCCTCCAGGTGGACAACTCGGTATTTGGTAGCTGTATGCAGCTCCTTCTCCAGTAAAAAGACGCATCCTTTCCTCGCACAGTCAATGAGAAACGCAGTATGATCTGTCATGCGCTTGGATCATGGGCTTGTTCGTTCATTTGAATTAGCAATGTTTTCTTCTTCTTCGGGGACTAGAATAATCACTCAGGTATTTACAAACACCAACCAGCACCTTCGCAAGGTCTCCGCCAAATCATGACAAAATCACGGTATGCAGGAGCCCCGCACCAGCTGTGTCCAAACAAGCCCGTGCTTGCTGAGAGCTCGGGGCTGCCGAGGGAGAGGAGCGCTGGATCTCCGAGTCCTGGGAGGGTCTTCCCAGCCGGCTGTCTCTTCCTTGGGGTGCCTCTCCCTGCACCCCCATCCCAGGGTGCTGACTGCTGCTATTGCTGCTGCGGGTGCAGTGGTCCCGTTCATACTCCTCCTGAGCCTTTTGCATTTTCCGTTTCTTCATCTTCCTCTTGTGGATGTGGAAGGTGGTGAGGGAGAGGAGGATCAGGCAGAAGATGACGGTGACCAGGACAATTAAAACCAGGGTGGATGAGAAGGACTGGAAGAGTTGACCCACTTGCGTGATGCAGGTGCTGCTGGTGTTTAAAGTGGCAGATGTCCTGTTCAGGAAACAAGGTGGCAGGGACAGCCTCAACTCCTTGGAGAGCTTGGCACTCATTGAGGAGGCTTCGGAAGACGAGGATCTTCCTCCCCTCTCTGAAGACGCCTAAATTTCAAAGGGTGCCGGGCTCCTCGGCGGGCGCTCGCTGGAAATGCCCGGGGGTGCTGCCGGCTCAGCCTCACGCTCGCTCTAAAGCGACAGCGCAGCCTGCAAGGGGAGCCGGACACA
>NW_010427285.1:86273-88792 GCF_000710305.1 Buceros rhinoceros silvestris | reverse complement strand
GGGGCTGATGGCACGGCAGGAAGGGGGTGCAGCAGCAGAACTGGCATCGCGCTGGGTGCATGAACAGGCCGAGGACAGGCACGGAGAGACATTGTGACGGATTACCAAGCGGTGAGATGGAGCAGTGGTCCGCAAACCATGCAGGTGACAGTCAGTTGTAAACAGAGAAAGGTTATTCCGCCGTGTATTAAACGTTCATCTTGCTTTTGGCAGTAGAGATGTCACCTGCCTAATTCTCTTTCTTTGAGAAGTAATTTAGAGGCTTGGTGGTAGGCCTCTGTTCTTCAGACACAAACAACATCTCCATAGCTAGGACTTTAACAAACTTCTTGTGAAAGGAATAAAAAGTGGCATACAGAATGCTCAAGTGAGGTTAAGTGTAGCTCTGCCATAAAGTAACACTGCAGCCTGCCAGGCCAGCACGGTAACTGCGGTTGGGAGGGGTTACTTTTTCCCAAAGTTTTATTTACCCCACCAAAATAAAAAAAACCAAAAATGAAAAAAAGAGAGACTGAATCAGAGACTGGGTTTTTGGAATTGCATACTGCTACAGACTACGCCCACAGGAGCGTTTCAAGTTTCTTGACTTTCCTGTAGCTTCAGAATAGGCAGTGACTTCTTAACACTCCAGATGTAGCTGAATCTACTTAGACTTTAGTACTACTTTAAGAAGAAATAAAGTCTAACAAAGCAACTAGGTGTATTCTGTGTGAACACTCATTTTTGTGGTTTCGCATTGGCACACGCGCTGCTTGTTGATTCCAGGGGGAGCCTGGCGTGTGAACATACATGCCTCTTGACTGGCAGCATGAAAACAGAAGGGAGCTGAAGCAGACCTTTCGTATTCTTTGAATACTAGTGGCCTAACAGGGTGTGTGTGTTTATGTTATTGTATTTTAACTAGTTAGGACTGCAATCCTAATTTACTAGGCAAAGGAAAAAACCTCAACATTGTCACACTTGCTAAATCAATTTTATTGATGTCTAGGTATGTCCAGAAATGCTGTTTGTGGTAAGTAAATGTTTTATTTAATTTCAAATAGCCCCCTGTTTTAGTACTTGAGTGTTGTACCTATTTTTTTTTTTGTCAATAAAAGTATATTGTATGCAAATACAAAACAGGTAGATTTTGACACTATGCAAAATGGTTGAGGACTGTGATAATGTGGTAAAGAGACTGACGGTTGTGGAAATTAGATATAATTTTATCAGTGCAGTCAGTGAAGCAGAAAACGACATCAGGAAACACTGCCTTTGTCTGTTCCTAGATTAGACTGCTCCTTTTCAAAGTTAAAAGAGTATCTGGAAGCTGATAAAAGTTCTGCCTCCTCCTGTGAAGCTTATCAGTTTATGAAATTACTCAGGAAAACGTCTATTTTCAGTTCACCTGCTATTTAGAGTAATTTCTGTACGTAGACAACTCATCATACATAACAGCGTCACACCTGGAATCGCTGTCACCTCTTGCGACTTGGAGCCAGGCACTGCTTCAGTAGGGGAAGGTGCATCTTTATTCGTTTTCCGGCTCCTTGCTCCAAGGCTCTGGCTAGGGACCAGACTGGCTGAATTTACCATATGTCCTTAAATATTTCATCAGCCAACTGACCTGTGATCCCAGAGCACTGGGGGTTTTCCTCTGAGTTATACACGGAAGCTGGAATACAGACCCTGGAGGTACCGCTCTGTTTGAGTTGAAGCGGGAATGGTTGTTGAGACGGCTGACCTGTATGAAGGTGGGTAATGCGGAAGCGGGGTGTTTTGCGAGTGTTGTTTCTCTGATACCAGTCAGTTGCATCTGGATACTTTTTCTCAAGTCACAATATAAATTATGATCCTTTTTCTTATTCTGTGTAAAGCAGTCCAAACTGGAGCAATAACGTAAGAAAATTACCAACAATACTATCTGATCTGCTAGTGTCCCACAAAATACAGCATTTGGCTGCAGAGCAATAGAAATAATAGAAATGAAACCTCAGAAGTTGAATGTAACAGTGCCAGAAGGAAGCGAGCGCTTCTTGTTTATTTATTACTGCATTTTTCAGGGTAACTTCACCTATGATGTTTTTAAGTGCTGTGTTACAAGGCAGGTTAACTGCCCAGGCATCCCTTAGGAACGTTAACAAAATGTTTCACAGAAGTAAATGAGTATTCACATACAAACCTAATGAAAGCCACGGAACGTTCAGAATACACCTCCACAGAAGTTAGAAATTTCCACCACGCTTGTTAAATGGGACAGTTTGTAAATTGTTAGCAAGACAGCCCTCCTCAGGGCACACTTCCAGCAGAGCGTGATAAGCTCTAACTGCACAGCTCCCATTAATGTTAATGTTAAATCCTCACGCTGTAACTTACCCCACAGTGTGTAATGCTACCCAGGGTCTTAAAGACAGGACCATATGTGCTGCACTGAAATACATAATGGGATCGAATTGAAGAGACAGTGGCAACCTCATACCAGAGATGTTTTGTGAACTCCTCTAAAATATGCAAACTTATTCGTCCAGTTTGCCAGGAAT
>NW_010427285.1:85112-86195 GCF_000710305.1 Buceros rhinoceros silvestris | reverse complement strand
AGGTGGCCAGGAAGGCCTGTAAACTTATCTCTTTCTAACCAAGGGTTTCAACCCCGGGGAAGCAGGTGTTTATTCTTTTTTCATTCTTCTACATGGGTAAACAGGCGCAGAGGTCAACAGACTTGCACAAGGTCGTGGCATGAGTCACTGCTGTGGCTAGGAATAGAATCCTGGAGACCTGACTGCCACTGCCTTCCTCCGAATACTATCCCATACTCCTAAATCAAAGCAGGGCTAAATTTATTTTTGCACAAAATACGGGGTGTCTGAAACGAATATAATGTTATAATTTCCTACAAAGGGATGCATTTATCTTTATGACCCTGAATCAGCATTACTTGGGAGCTAGTCTTCCGATGGAAACCACACTCATTTTGTAATGGTAAGCTGGGAGCATTATCATAAAGGTTTTTACACGTGCGGTGGCATATTTTATCCATCAAAATCTAAACCAGTAAAGATTTTGTAATTCTGTCACAGAGATTGCATTTTGAGTCATGGGCTGTTCATCGTTACTGATTGTAATGGAAACATATTGAATATCATAATGGCATCATCAATCAAATATCATCGATTGGCATTTCTAAAGCACCACTACGCTTATGGATGCTCGTTTGACCAATTTTGTCCCTCTTCGGTGCAGACAGGAAGAGAGCGATCTCATGTGCCCTCCTTACTCAAAGAACAAATTTAATATCCAGAGGAGGGTGGGGCAAATATGAGTGTCCTTTGTACCATCCCTGCAAGTGGCAGGGACATGCCAAACAGCTGTAAGTTCCTATCAATCAGTCACATATTCTAAGGAAGATTCAGGTAGAAGTGAGAGAAAACAGAAAATTAAGAATACATAGAATGAGTCAAGAATGGTAAGAGAACACTTATAGTGATATAGTCCTTATGCTGCCTAATTGCCAGTATTACTGGTAAGGAATATATTAAACAAGGGGATACAAAGGTAGCCTTTACAAAGGTAGCAGTTTTGGCTTGAACTTGCATATAAGAAATCTTGTTCACCTTTTTTTCTGGTTTAAATAACCTGCAACCTTTTTTCCCCATAAAATTCAGTTTATCTTCTTCAGCAGG
>NW_010427285.1:82208-85036 GCF_000710305.1 Buceros rhinoceros silvestris | reverse complement strand
GCAGGACAAAGTAGAGTCTAGAATAGACATAAGAAAGGTGTAAAGGACCCTGGGCTCTGGGCTGACTTTTACACAGAGGAGAATTTTATCCCAAATCTTAAGATTTCTTTTTTTAATGAAGTCTCAAAGATGTCCAAACATTGCTGAAAAGAAGTTGTGTACCTTTGGGAATACAGTCATAAAAGGCGATTAATTCTGAGTAGCAGTAAAGCCAAAATGAATCTAATAAAAATTAAAGAAATAAATTGTGCGCTTAAACTTAACCGAGACATGGAAAGAGAAAGAAAAGACATAATTAACCTATTTTCTTGTATTAGCACATCCCAAGACAACTCCTTCTTAAACCACTGTGGATATCTCACATCAGGTTACCTTGAATTACTGTTTATAGAATAGAATATTTTGTTAGATATTTATTTATCTACAAATTAGAATATTTGATTAATGTTTTGTTTATTTAACAAAATGTTCAGTTCTGTTTATATTAATAAGAGAATACCTAAAACTGTCCTTTTGCCATGATCATTGTACCTCAGAATGGTCAGTACTGACTAACTGGAAAGTCCAGTCAGATGTGATGTTGCAAATTATTTTTTCAGGCTTGGCCAGTTCTTCAAAGAGTGACACCCAAAGTGAGGCACAAAAGGGAATGTGTTTTGGTCAGGCATCTAGGCTAGCCAGAAGCTTAATGCACTATGAGAGTCTTGTTGGGAGGTTTTTCCATGACCTGCTACCCAGGGATATTTTGTTAAAGATGCATTTCACCAGAGCTCTAGCGAAGTATTAAATGGAATAATAAGTGGAATTATTAAAGGGGAAGTGCTGATTTTCTTGTGAGAAGCAAAATAAAGGCTCAGACTTCTGAACAAGAAGTTCCTGAGCATCCGAATCCCCGTACCTTCTAATGTTGGGTAACATAATTCTAATACCCCAGCCAGCTCCTCATTTAGAGAAGAGGATTTCTGCATACGTAGATTTCCTCTCCTGATGAGCTTAGAGCTGGCTTATTGACTGTGGCCTCTGGTTTTTGCTTTCAGAGTGGTTTGGTTCCAGTCGTGGGAAAGTGATTCCAGTCTATAGTTTACATATTTTATTATAAAGCACTTAAGTGGTCACCAGGGTATGGGGTAGTGAAGGAAAAGTCATTTTTTCAAATAGCCAGGTTCCAGTTGAAATGAGACCTCTGAAAATTAGCTGCTTGTAACACTGTGTAAGCTCAGAAAGGAGGATGATCTGGGATTCTACTTTGAGAAGTTCCTTTTCACACCCCATACTGCAGGAGCAGATAACCATGAGAATGGGGACAGCATGTCCTGCAAAGGAGGGTGAAGGACAGCTTGTTTCACCAGTACCGCAGCTGCTGCAGTAATGGTCAGCTTTCTCAGCTCTCATTCCCCGCAAGACTGCGATATAAACCACAATGCAGCAACCAGACACGCGTATTCTTACCTAGCAATAATGTATTGCCTGCTGCCATGTTATGTAAATAGCCGTTACACATATGAATGTAGCAATGCAACTGCATTGCCACACGTTGAGAGCCTCAGATAATACTTCTAAGTTCAAAAAATACACTTACAGGCTCCTTAATAGCTACAGAGAGAGCATTTTTATTGTCCAAATACAGTGGAAGGCTGATCACTGAACATCCGTTGTGGAATAAAGATTCTGTCATAAAGAATATCCATCTCTAAAGCTGTTTTTTTCTTGAAGTACGATTTTTTTTAATACTTTGATGCTGTACGTGAGCCTACAGCCACACAGATATGTATGTAAACTCTTCTCAGATAAATACTTTTATCATCTAAAAGAATAAAGTGCTTGAGGCAGAAGACAGGAGTCTCTGGGAAATTCACTGCTGTGATGAATATCTTTGTCAACCGAGTGCCACAGTGATGAATTTCAAGGAAGATGAAAAGGTTTTTCATGACAGCAAGAAATTTGTAACTCAAAAAAGAGAAAATGAAGCAAACAGTTTGCATTTATCTTCACATCTTAATAGACAACCTTATTCCTGTTTTCATGATGTTGACTTCATTCTCATGCTAAAGGATTTCCATTTGTATAAAATATTAAAAAGAAATGGAGTCATACAGGTAAGGGTTAGTACTCGTCAGTCGCAGCAGTTAGAGAACCTAATATACAGTTATTTTAGTCAGAGGGTTTTCTTAGTACTGATCTAGAGCAGCTTTGCACCTGACAATTGACACGCACAGAGAGAATGCGTTAAATCACCTACAACTTTATTATTAATTATTATTTGATAACTTGCTCCCCCCCACCCACCTAGAACACATACCATGGCAAATGAAATCGGAAGGGTATTTCAGCTCTTTGGCAGGTGGGTCTGCCACTACGGCACTGAAATCAGTGATTGTTTTCTTTCAGTAGGTGCCAAGATTGCAAAGCAGGTGCTGGATGTGAGCGAACTGCGGGCGGTGTGTTTTCTGATGGGGATCCCTAGCAGTGAATGTGTGCTCCCTCCTCACCTGCCAGAGCCTGAGTTTCTTAACTCCTACAGCATGCTGCATAACCTGTATTTATTATTTTTTTGAATAGCAAAGTATGATACTTTCCTTGGAAAAGTGGAGGGAATAACCTCCACATCGGGCAGCCCTGGGATGAATGTAATTAAAGCTCTTTTAACTAAAGACATTAACACCAAATATTCCCTAAAGTACTGGCTCTAGAATTCTACATTGCCATGAGGTGAATTTGCTAAATTTAAATGCAAAGGATAATTAAATTAAAATACTGGAAAAGTTCCATGTAACATATTTGGCAATGGTCCTGTACAGGCAACTGGCCCGTACGATATAGTGTTGATT
>NW_010427285.1:76564-82107 GCF_000710305.1 Buceros rhinoceros silvestris | reverse complement strand
GAAAGACTTTGCGTTTGCACACATGCCCATTAGGAAGTGAAGCAGAATGTGAACGTGCATTGAAAATGCTGCACACACACTGGGGTTTTTTTCTGAACTGCGGGTTTTCCCATTATATAAATTACTCTAAAATGAATTTATTAGGTTTTCAAGAAATATGTCATGCAATCATTCTGTAGAATTTACGCCTTGTGTTATCACAGTATGTTTTAAGTTGAGCATCCTCCAAAATAGGAATCTTGGAAGAGAATCACCATTAGACTTGCCATAGATACAATGCTAAGTAGCATCCTTCTTGCATTTGAAATATGGCCCAGACACACCTACCCACACATAACTCTATGTTATACCCATATATATATATATGTATTTCCTTTCTGCTGTTATTTAGAGCAATCATTTGGCTATATGTGAAAGATTTCATTTTATTGTTGTTACAATTATTTGTTACAGCTAAGATTTCCTGCCATTAGTTTCTTTTGCAACTTTCTATAACTATCAAAGCCGTACACTTCCAGCTGAAGAAAGTCCATTTCAGTAGCAGCCACCGTACAAGCACAGAATAAATTCCCTGCAAGCCTAAGGTGAGCAGCAGTGATGCAGGATGTGGAGCTGAGGCAGCAGTGGTGGCTTGTGTCAGCTAATGGGTAACCTGACCAGTGTCAGGTGCTCACAGGCATGATGATATGTTGATGTCATGTTTAGATTAGCTTTTGGTGGGCTCCCCACCATGGGCAGGGCTGCACTGCTGCCAATATCTGTGGCAAAGGGGTAGGAGGGCCTGAACTGTGGCAGAGAGGCTTTGTGGAGGTCCCTCCTGATGGAGGCTTTTATGCAGGACTTTACCACTACAGCACTGCCCAGCCAAAGGTCAGAGCTGCTGACCCACCTGGGGTGATTTTAAAGGTCTAAAGCGTTCTTGAAGGGATAAACCAGTGAGGTTGAGGTGAGTGAAGCTGGCTTTGCTTTTTACACTTCCAGAAAATAAATATGTCCATCCGAGCACCACAGGGCTTAAAGAGCCCTGAACGCACAGCTTCCTGGCAACTTTTTGGCAGAGGAAAGCAAGCCTCAGCCCGTCTGCATCTTCCCCAGCCACTAGAACAGCTAGCCACTAACCTTACACTGTGGCTGGTCAGAAAACCAACCAGCTCTACTGCGTGATCACATCTGGTGATAGAGATTATCAATAACTTCACTTGTGGACTAGCTAGAATTGTCCCTGTCTTTGTGCTGGACAAATAAAAATAAAATGCGGCTCAAAAACTGGCTAATACCTTTGCTCCTCCCCCATGGAAAAACCCAAGGCAAACCCCTCCACAGAATCTCACAGAATCACAGAATCATCTGGATGGAAGAGGTCTTTAAGATCGAGTCCAACCATTCACCTGCACTGTCAGGGTCCCTAAACCATGTCCTTCAGCGCCACATCTACACCTCTTTTAATCCACCACCTCCCTGGGCAATCTGGTCCAATGCTTAATGACCCTCTGTGTAAAGAAATTTTTCCTGATATCCAACCTAAATTTCCCCTGGTGCAACTTGAGGCTATTTCCCCTCGTCCAGTCATTCATAATATGGGAGAAGACACTGCCCCCCACCTGGCTACAACCTCCTTTCAGGTAGTCGTAGAGAGCATTAAGGTCTCCCTTGAGCCTTCTCTTCTCCAGGCTAAACAATCCCAGTTCCCTCAGCTGCTCCTTGTAAGATAGGTTCTTTAAACCCTTCACCAGCTTCATTGCCCTTTTCTGAACCTGCTTCAGCACCTCAATGTCCTTCTTGAAGTGAGGGGCCCAAAACTGGACACAGTGCTCAAGGTGTGGCCTCACCAGCACTGAGTGCAGGGGGACAATCACTGCCCTACTCCTGCTGGGGACACTATTGCTGACACAAGCCAGGATGCTGTTGGCCTGCTTGTCCACCTGGGCACACTGCTGGCTCACATTCAGCCGGCTATTGACCAACACCCCCAGGTCCTTTTCTGCTGTGCAGCTTTCCAGCCACTCTTCACGAAGCATCTGACAGATATCTGACATTCACCTGACATCTGGTACAGACATTTACATCTTCAAGGCTGAGAATATGCTGTACCACCACCCTCTCAGCATGGAAACCCAGCGATGTTCTCGCACTGATGTGGCCAGATCCTGCGTAAAAGGAGCTGTGGCTGCATAGCCCATTGTTTACAGGTACATTTAATTACTCACAAGGCAAAGCAGAAGCACTGTGCAAGGCAACGTATTCGTCCACCTGAAATCAGTGTGTGTTTTCTTTTAGTAGGCTTTTGGACAGGGCTGCATTGAGGCTGATCTGTGTGAGGACACACAGGGGAGGCAGGGAGGGAAGGAGAAAGTTGATGCTTCAGTTAAGGTAGTAAAAAGCTGCATATCTCGCTACAGGATATAGATCTGCGTGTATGTATTGGCAGGTCTGCGTGTGCTGAGCTGCTGATTTCCCCCTGTGCAATTATTCTTGTGATTTTTCTTGGACTGTCAGTTACGCCGAGCTGGAACCATCTCCCAACAGCCAATATTCCAACTCTGTCAAAACACTTCAGCGGCAAAACAACTAGTACATATGGGCAAACTCCAGTCATCCATAAAGCCAAGAGGAGATACCCATAATCTGAAACTTCTACTAGTTCATGAAAGGTTTTGATCTTCTCAGGGTTTGCAAAATCAAATCACCAGACTTGGGAGAAGCGGCATTTCCCAAGTATGACCGAGATGGCAGGCTCCAGAGCAGGATGTGACTCAAACCAGTATGTGTAGTGTAGTACGCCAGCAGATTGGCAGCCCACGAGCTTGTCCACTGGCGCTGGGTGCCTACAGGTGCCTGCAATTTGGGGACTGCACGGCTTGCCTGGAGCTGGCAGCGAGGAATCATAACCAGCCCCAGTCAGCGGGTACCTGTCACAGCAGCCTGGAAAGTGTTGATCGAGTTATCTTCCAGCTTCATTTTTCTGATACATAAGTGTCAGATGTGCTAGGCAGATGTGCTAGGTAGAGATGAACAGTCACCAAGATAAGACTGGGTATATTTTCATGAAAATCTTGGTTTATGGTTGTATCAAAGAAAGGATCTAGTCCCTGTGTTTGAAAAGTCTAAGAATGTGTACATTCAGGATCTCAGGTATCATAAAGTCTAAGACTGCAGCAAGGAAGTAAAAAGAATACCACCTTTCGTGGTATTCATGACTTCTGCAGGCCTGACTCAGGATTTCTGAATGCTTGGGGTTAGCACTACCCTCATTTCCATTATCACACCGTCTATTTTTCCAGTTCCTCAGAGCCAGCACAGTGCTCTTCTGTGTCAGGAAATGCCAGGGTGGGTGAAATTAACTACTAGCTCTCCCCTCCCTCTTTCCCATTCCATGGCAAAGGAGTCTCGTGGGGAGGCTGCGGTTTCATGGGAGCTGGTGTAGGCAGCCCCCCACTGCTGCCACCCCTCACTGCTGGTGATGTGAACACCCCCAGATGCACAACCAAGCACCTGCTTCGGCTACTGGTCGGCCAGACTGAAAAAATACTTTTTTCTTTCTACTTGGTGGGGTTTTTTTTCCTTTTTTTTTGCTTTATCTATCCACTGAGCCAGCACAGCCGCAGAAATAATCCTGCCAGCAACAGTCAAGGGCAGCACGGAGCTGGGAGAGAGAGGTGGGAGCCATGGAACTGCTTCCATGGCTGCTGCCAAAACGCACCTCCATAAAAGCACATCCCATTAGCAAGGCTGGGACGTCTCAGGGTGCTCTCTGCTTGAACTAGAGCTCGCTGGTCCGTGTTAAATGGGCTTTATTATGAGTACTGTGGACAGATACATGACTTTTCTCCCTACTGAAACGATTAAAGAAGCTGTGAGATAGCTGTGATTTTTTGTGTCAAAACAAATACTTTTGTGCAGGACACAGCACATTTCCTTTGAAACACACAGGAAAGTGATGTTAATTACCTCACCAATTCCATATGTATCTGATCTGTCGTTTTTGATCTGGAGCTATGCTGCTTCTGTTCAACATATTGAATTAAAATGTCAGGCTTAAGAAAACTCTTGAGAGCAAAGAGGGCAATTCCTCACTATCCCTTTTGTAACATAAACTTAGGTTTTCTTTCCTTTCTTCCAAATGTAATTAAAAAAAAGTAAATCCCTTTTCTTGTATTGGTTTAATTTTAACATAGTAAAAGTGTTTTATTTTCATTCATACCGATGTATTTAGTACTGTTTTTAAATATCCTTATTAAGCCTATTCATCCTCCCAAAAACATATTTGCTTTTATCAGTGATTTACAGTACCCCATAGCTTACTCTCTATGATATATCAAAAGAAATACGGGATGCTTTCTTTTCTGCCTCCCACAGCAGTCTAATAAAGAAAACTGAGAACAATTTTCTCCTCTGATATGTGTCCCCAAACAGTTTAAGAAAGCCTGTGGTCTTTTCTGAGATTTTATTTGATATTTACACTCAGTGTTCTAGTCCTCTCTGGGTTAAGGAAGAAAAAAACCCCCTTAATTTAAAGACATGGAATACATTCAAATCATTTAATTGCATGGTCAAGATATGCGAAAGGATAAATTATCCTGGGGACAGCAAGGGACAAAGGACTGGCTGAAAAAGTACTAGCTCACCATTACTGTCATGGCTCTCTTACTTCGTAGCACATGACAAATCTGGGTATAATACTGTAGCTGCTAAGCCCTGTGAGTTGAGGATAGGTCCCTACAGTTCTCGAGTAACCGAATGTCGAGGACCTACTGTTGGAGACCTTTCTCCACAAAGAACTCACAACTGCCCTCCAGAAGGTGCAGCTGGGTTTCTACCTGCAGAAGCAAAGGCCAGTGGTGAATTAGCTTTCGTCCTCGTGAATTGTCAGTGGGTAGTCAGTGTCCCCACCTGGGCGGGGGAATCTGGCAGCTCTCAGGACTCAGAGGTTGTACACAGCTGCATGTACACATACTGTAACACTAGCAAAAATGCCATTTTTCATAATTTTACTACTACTGCATAATACACAAACATTTATATGATGTTAAACCTGCATAGCACATATAAAAATGTATGTAATAAATATATAAATAAAATTTGTTATTTTTATCTAACTGAAATGGCTTCTAAAAAGAAAAAAAAAAGTACAAGTCAGGTTCATCAAACCCTCGTCAGCATCCTTGCACTATCCTTCCAGTACAAAATTATCCCAAAGCAGTACACCCACTGCTTGGTGCACCCAGGGAAAAAAACTTAAAAGAAAGAAGTGTGGAGTCCTGAGGGGTTTATGCTGCAGTGCAAGGCTGCAGCTGGAGTAAGCTGGCTGGCTAGAGTAAGAGGAGTAGTTGGGACATCCTTGAAACTCCCGCAGTCTCTAAGTACAGGTTGGGGCTCAACTGTTGCCTTTGTCAGAAACTATTTGGCTGTTCTGACCTCCAGGACTCCCGTTCTTGGCAGGCCCCGGCTGCCCCGTGCCCAGGTCTGTGATGTCCAGAGGTAGAGCAGCGACTCTTTCACGGGCACCCCCTTGTCGTGGGGAAGGAGCTTGTGTGCCCTTGTGA
>NW_010427285.1:75830-76138 GCF_000710305.1 Buceros rhinoceros silvestris | reverse complement strand
GTGCTTCGTTCGAACAGCCAAGCCATGATGATGATGATGATTTGGCTCTTCTAACCTATATGCCCAGACTTAGGGAAAGCCCCGTGCAGGATTTGTACCCTGCTTGATGGTTTGTCCTGTTGGTTGCTCAGCTGCATCTGGGCATTTTCTTCAAGAAGGAAAACCAAAAATCAAAGCAAGCTGCTTCTAACAAAACCATGTTCAATGTGGTTAGAGTGCTGCTGTGCCTTATTTGCAAGATCACGTCATTAGTGACTACATTTTACATGCAAGTAACAGAAAACACTGAAGTTCAGTTTCTAGGGAAA
>NW_010427285.1:63436-75727 GCF_000710305.1 Buceros rhinoceros silvestris | reverse complement strand
GGGAAAGAATAAACCTATTAGATGATCAAGGGAAGCTATAACAGAGAACTGATCAAGTTAAATCTAAAAGAACAGTGTAAATCCATTAAGCTGGTAATTGTCTGTCTGTGATAACCTTGTTTTAGATACTACACTTTCCTTGTAGTGATACTGACACAGCACTATAAAATTTAGGGCTTCTTTTCATGTCTGCTCCATCCCAGTGGGATCTCTGCCTGAAATACTGCTCCAAGGGATACAGCATATAATCAGTCCCTTTGAAGCAGCTTGAGTAATGCTGAATCCATATAAGTGTGTATTCCATTTATGCTAATGACACTGCAAAGGGACCGTTCTTCTTGCCATCTTCTAACAGTGCTGTAACACTATTGTCACACTCAGCAACTAAAGTTGTGCAGCACACAACTATCTAGCGTACTAAAACTTACTGCATGGTGGTGGTGATGCCAAATGCTCCCAAAACCTAAGCTCAACAAGAAGACAAAGCAACAGGTAACTGTAGAAAATCAGGGATTTTTTTTTCCCCCTATGTTCACTTTTCTACTTATATTCACATCTACTATAGTCACATCTCTGGAAGATCCAAGGCCAATGCAAACAATGTTTATACTACCCTCCTTTCTTGCTCCTTGTTTGTCTTCAAGACAATGCTCCATCCTGAGGAGGAGGCATTAGGAAACTGTAGCAGGCTAGCAGAAGTTCAAGATGCTCCTGAGAAAAACAAGGTAAGTCTTTTAACATCTTGTCTCCGTTTCCTCTGTGGGGCTGGTAAGATGTCACTCAGAAATATAGCATTCAAATATGGCATTGCTTTAGGTTCAGGTGGGACCAGTCACATGTGGTTTCTCTTTTCCTCCTCACACAGCAGCTCCTGTGGCAAGGATAACTCTTCTTCCCAGGCAAAAAGTGGGGGGTTCAAATTCTACATGTTAAAATATCTACATCCCCCCTTGCCCCTGAAATGCCCTTTGACTAGAAGCTGCACATGCTTTCTGTAGGCGTAGCTCCAAAATAAATGCCTTAATCAGAAGGCCAAGGAACGATAGTAGCATATGGCCTCCACACATCACCTCAGTCTGTAATTTCAATTCAGATTTGCATTTTAGATGGACAGTATATATTTTTGCATAAATGACATGCACACCTGTGCATGCTTAGCGTGTAGAGCTTCTCCATCAGCCCTATGGAAATGTCTTTACAGCCTGGCAGTGTACATCATGGGCCAAGGTACAAATCCGTTTTATGTGAACAATGTTATTAAGGCTACTAGGAAATCCTGCTGAGGATTCTTTTAGGGTGTTATAGGGGTAATTAATATAGATCATGAGAAGACTCAGACAGGCATATGGATTTCATCAGAAATAAAAGGTTTCACAAATGATTAGTCAGGAAAAGAAAAAACTGCAATGCAGGATTGACCAGTCTTTACGTTATTGGGCTATTACTTCTTGCGTCAGTGGGAAGTTCTTCCTTCCTAGTTATTTTCCATGAAAAATCTTATCAACATCACTGTGGTTCCAGGACTGCAGAGTTCTTCAGCCCTTCTTCATGCACACTTATTACAAATACTACAGTCTCACAGGAACAGACAGCTCCGAGATCGCCATTGCTGCAAATACATCTGCCTTCAATTTTGTCATCACTTTGTAGACCGTGACAACAGCAGTCCACAATCTTTTTGTAAAATCAGTGAAAAAATGTTAACCTTTTGTTTAGTTTATAAAACAATAATGATCTGTCATGTTCTCATCCTCTCAGCTGCCTTTGAAGGGAAGTCTCACTAATGACACTAATTCCATGACAGGCAACCGCTTAGTTAATGGCTGGCAGGCTTTCTGGGGATAGACCTCATTCTGTGACATGCCTGCAAATCCATGCTAATATTCCTCCCTGACTTCACAGGGCGTTTGAGGAGCAAAAGTGACCTACAGAGGGAGTGGTCCTTGGGCTCATGGTCCCCAGGTCACCTGCTCTTCCGCTGCTCCACAGACTGCAGAGCTGTTCATGAAGCAGTTCCTAAACCCTTGCCATTTACAGCCTGTCGTTTGACAACGTATCTTCACAAGTTTCAGAAAGAGGTAAAATACTAATCTCAACAGGTGTGCTGACATTTACTATGCCTTTTCTTGAGTTAGAGCCCAGAGATGTGCTATTATATTTGATCATTTGGCTGCTCAGATGCCCCAAACACAAAGTAATTTCTGAAATTAAGTTTCCAGGCACAGACATTACCACACAATGCTGGCAATGGTCAGAAAACTAGTATTTATTTTTCTAAAAAAAAAAAAAAATTTGCTTAAGTGATTCTATATTATTATTTCCCGCTTACATACAGTTCTATTTTAATGTAATTATGTTTGCCATCTGCTCAATGCTCTAAAAAGGGATTTGCTATGAAAAAAGAGCTGCCTTTTCTACCACAGGTAGCATTGCCTTTGACTTGAGAGCACAGGGACAAACATCTGTCAGTGCCCGAGGAAGTGCTCAGGAGCAAATTTCTGCATTTGGAGAAGACAAGCAAGAACATGACATCCCACCAAAGCAAAGTAGACTTTTCCCTCTGCATTTCACTGCAGGCTTCATCTTCCCATCCTCAGGCCTGAACTGGCACTCAGTGTTGTATGAGAGGTCGCTTGTGCAGCCTACGCTTGAGGAGTATGCTAAACAGCTAAGAAGTGTGACATTGCTCACGTTTCTGAGGATCTTACTCCTTCTATGAATGATCTGAACTGCACATCAGAAATGTTGAGATACACACGCTGGATAAAATGCCCTCAGAAAAGTCCCATAGGTCATACCTGGAGTTGCAGGGATACATACCAGGAGTGCAGAAACATGCAGAGAGGAAGGAGGGAATACAGGGACGTGGAAAAGTCAACAACTGGACGGAGTTTGCCCATACACTGTGCTGCTTGAAGCTTGACTATCGAGCTCATCATTCCTTGTTTGCTACTCACTGCTGCCACCACGTGTTACCACGGGTTTTTTTTCCTGAAATAATAATGTCCCCTGAAACAGAAGCGTGTATACTGCTGTGGGGGAGAAGCACCTGAAAATTGGTAAGAGGGTACCCAAGAGAAAACACGAGAAATGGGCAAGCCTTCCCTCAGAAGACTGGACCTTGCTGGAAGCAGTGTAACAGACCTCAGAAGAGCCCCATCCCGGCAGAAGCCTAGAACGCTGAATGGCGGGTTCACACTGCTCAGTGCCAGGAGAGGTTAGGGATGTGTGTCAGCAAGTGCAAGCACATGCACTGACAGTCTCTCTCTCCCCATGCCTTCCTCTTGCTCTTGGATCTTTTGTCACGCTTCTCATGAATATATTAATGTATTAATAATGGAAATAAAATGTATTAATAATGGAAAACTATGGACAGTGCTCAGGAAAGCAGTTTCTTCCTAATTCTCACGCTCTAGTAGTGTTCCTGTTCCCTAAGGAATGAAAGCCAGTATTCCAGTTTGGGCTTATTAAATGTGGATGTTTTTACTGTCAGTGAAATGACTAATTAAAAGGTTTTTAACATTTGCTGTGTTTCCACGATACGAAATGTGGGTTAGTTTTATAGTTTTACCCATGTCATTACACACTGTATTAAAAGTGAGTGAGACTCAGACCTAATAGGACACCAAATTCCTTTAAGCTAAACTTCCCCCAGTACAGCTTGATTCTCTGCTAAATTTATTTCATTTTAAATAACTCTTTAAGGATGGCATTTAAGTGACAATCTGTTGATAGCTAATCACAAGCTTACAGCATATCATTTCAATGGAATACCTCAATACGGGAGGTAGGGCTCGTGCAACAATTTGCTGGTTTATGGTCCTGTTGAGGGAAATGCAGAGCATATGCGCAGCTTAGCTGTTCTCTCTTCCTTCTGTCTTGCAAGGTCTGAAAGCACACGCCTAGGTATTGATGCAGTGTTGCCAGTTCTCACGTTGCTTAATGCGATGCCAGCACATACTCCTGGGCCAAGGAATGATTTCAGCATATCAGCTTGCATTTAAAACACAAAAGCAAGTTTAGTTTCCAGCTTTCATGACTGATATACAACGGATGGATAATTCCAGCTCCAAATCCTGAATGATGCTAAAGATGTGTATTAAATCTTGTGCAGTTTTAGCCACTCGTGTTGCTGAGACGCTACTTATGCATGTGTGACACTGCTGAAAGTTTGTCTAAAGTTAGTGGTCCTCTACACACGTGTCCTGGACCTGTGTTCATATACCTTGCTGGATCAGCATGCTGGGAGATGATAGGAAGATAATGCTCAGTCAGGACTTGACGAAGAAGAGGGGAAATGGGAAAGGTGCAGATGTGAAGGTCTGATCTTGCTTTGGATAAAATATAGCCTATTTAGGAATTACTCCTGCTTTTGCAGGAGTTTTCAAAATGGTGCATGGCAAAAGCACATGAGAAAACAAGATGTAGCTTGAGAGAGGAGGTGCTCTGACTGGATATAAGGAAAACATCATGAGGGCAATTGAGCATGGGAAGACACTGCCCAGAGAGCTTGTGCAGTCTGTTTCCTCGGGGCTTCTTCAAGTTCTGGCTGGATAAAGCCCTGAACAGTCTGGTTTACACTTGTAGCTGACCCTGCTTTGTGAAGAGGTTGGACAGGAGTCCTCCAGAGGTCCCTTTCCACTTGGGTTACTCATGATGCTGTGATGTTATGGGCTTAAATGACAGCAAGAGCAGACTTCAGCAGTGTTGAAAAGTAAACATCATGCACTAATGTTAAAGCCTATATTTTAATAAACAAGACCCCCTGAAGTAGTCTGTGTTTTCAAGGGTCAGTTTTCAAAGAAACATTAAAAAAATGTGGGACTCCCATTTTATTCTGTGGGGCAGGAACACCTTTATCGATGGGAGGAGAGAATGGAAGGAAAGTCTGACTTGATTTGGTGTCAGTGTAATGCTAGTGTAGGCATCATCTCTGTGATCACTCTGTGTCCTACTGAGATGTTTTCAAAAATACAGAAACTACAAGGTCACTTCTTAAAAGGACCTGGGTCCCTCAGATGGAATTAAGTTCATTGTTTTGGCCCCAGTGCTTTCCACTGCCAACCTCCTTGACATGGCATACTCCTAAGTTTTGGGTCTGATGGCAGACACCTAGCAGTCTCTCTCAGGCTGTTCCCTACATTATGTAATTAATATTCCATTTTCTTCTAATCTTTCTTCTATTTCCACCTCATCATGAAGTGTTCTGTTACACTTTGCTATTGCTTACTGCCCGACTACTGGCCCTTAGTGAAGCAAGAAGTGAATGCAAGCACTGGGAGCATCCTGTCTAGAAGAGTGACAGCAAACCACTACTTCCAACTGGTGGAGTCACGACATTTTCTACTTCAGGGACAAGATGGAGGAGGCTTAGGTCCTCGGTTTTGTGCTATTGTCTCTGACTCTTGGTTTAGGTTGCATATCATTACAATGATGCTATGATGACATACATTCTTTTGTGTTTGTCAGAGAAAAGTGTTTGTGGCTCCACTAATTTACTTCAAAGCTGGTGTGGGTGTTGTGAGTGCTCTATAATCTTGAAACAACCAGTGTTGCCTTGTTGGAGCTGTCACTACAGCATTCGACAGAAAACAGAAAGGAAAAGAAAAGAAAAAGTGTGTATTTTGGAGAATGTGAAGGGATTCAAATCAGTTTAGCTGGATAAATAAAGGTGATGTTTCATAAACAGGGTAATCCATATGAGACTTTACTAGCAAGTACAAAAGGATCTACATCAGTTACCTCTAGGGCAAGTCTAAAAAATATTGCAAATGATTTAGGTTGTTGTTAAACATGACCTTTGTTCTTGGCAGCAGCACAAGGAAAGCAAGAAATAATTAAGCGAGTGACTGTTGAAAGCACTACTGACCAATTTCAACACTGAGTTTGTTTCCTGCTGTGAGATGTTTTTGTCTCTCATTTCATTTTCCGATGTTGAAAGTAAGACACAAATGTCATTTCAGTATCTACAAATCTAGTTATGGTAATTAGCATTATATATTTACATTACACATGATTCTATGACTTAGAATTGACATCAATTATTTTCCTACATACTGCAGCATACAGCATTACTGTTTATATTTTTATGTTTCTGGGTTATGAATTTTTTAGTAATTCTCTGGAATCTGCCAGGTAAGGCACAGTGTATTGCTGACTTCTGGAAAAAAGGCTTCTCTGGGCCGAACAATCCTTCAAGGCATAAGAAATGAGTAAGGAAAGGCTTCTGGTGCTTTGCCCCTTCATCTCACTGAGCAAAACCAAGTCTAAGTGCTCAAAAAATATAATTGAACATCTGCCCTTACTACTGACAGGTGCTAAAAAGTCATTCCAAAAGGCCCAAGTATTTAGCTACCAAACTCCTCAGGATTCTCATTAAATTAGGCAGCTCACCACTTGGAAAATCCTACTAGAGTCCAGATTCTTAAAGATATTTAAGCAGTTGTACAATGATTCAGATTGCTTTAACATAAGAACTCAAACACATTTTATTTTTAGACATCTACTGGAAAAAGTGGTCCCCTTTTCTCTTACCCTAAACACTTGCAGAGAGATACAATACAGCAAAATGCACACAGTTGACCTCTTTTAGGCACGCATGTTACAGGCTAGTTTACCTTGAATATCTTTTTTCTCATCTCGGTTTTTATTGAATGAGAGACTTGACTTGCCTTCATAAGAATTATAAATTTGAAAAGGTTTTGATCTTCAGACCTGTTCCATCAGACGGTCACTGGGATATTGCACTCGGAAGACGATGGCAATATCTACCCTGATAAAAGAGGACAGAAAATAAAAATTAGCAGGCATTAGACATTCCAGGAATTCAAGTGTGGAAGTAACAACAAATTCTTTCTGTGTAAATAGTAAAAACTGGACAGAGAATGGTAGGTCCTAGTAGAAAGTCAACCAAAAATAGAACTCAGTTGTGTATAATCAGTTCTATCCCATTGTTTACCTATCCCAATTTCATTCTAATAATTGCAATCAAACTAATTAACACGGACCATTTCCAATTAAAATATCTCACAAATTGAATAGAAATCAACGATGTCATAAAGCTGTGAAAAGTAAAATGTGACTCTAGAGTGCTCTTGAACACAGGCCAAGAAGAGCACGGATCTGGTGGAGAGAGCCAAGGTGAGAGCAACAAATAACACCACATCATCAGACACTGTGTTTTATCAGCACAGATTAAAAGAGTTGGAGTTACCTTGTCAAGCAAAGAGAAGAACTAGAGGGGGGATGTGATACCTCTTGAAATATGTAAATGGTTAGAGAAGTGAAATGAGTTACTATTTATTGGAATATCCCCCGTGGAGAGGGTGAGACCTAAAGGGCTTGAAATGAAGCAAATGTTAGATATTAGGAGACAAAATATTTAGCTATAAGGTCTAGTTGGAGACAGGACTAGGAGTTCTGGAGGGGCTGTGCACTTACCGCCAGAGAATGGCCAGATGTGAGAAAGGTCTGGCTGGCTCTGCCGTGAGGCAAAAGGAGGGAGTAGAAGAGCTCTTGAGGCCTCATCGCTGTGATTCTGAGATACGTCATTCCCTTCTGTAATTATTTTGACCAGCAATGTTAGTTCCTGTATCAAAGCCATTTTATTCATGGGATACATGAGCACATGTGGATAGAAGTCCTCTGAGGAGTGCAGCATTGTATCCATTGTTTTATTATCATTTGTTTCTGAGTTATGACACAGTGCTGTGGTCTAACTCAAGAAATTAGTGAGTTATCAAGAGCCCTGTCAGAAGAAACCATCTGTTTTATTTCAATGTTTTGAAGGTTAGGCTAGATGCGCAGCAGTAGCTTCGTTTCTGTGGTCTAAAGGGTCACTGTGAGGCTAGCTTATGCCTCAAAAGTTAGGGTTTATTATTTTTTGCTTACGATAACAGTAAGAGAACCATTTTTAGTAAATCTTTAAATAATGAATTGACTTTCCTCCATTATTTCACAATGTGTACGCTTAAATAACATGTCATGATGCTAGTCAAATCATAAAATTAAACTGATTAGAAACAAGTTACATAACCGATATAGTTTAATAGTCAATGTGAGTCAAATACAAATGGTAAGCAAATAACTTTGATAGTAATAAATAGGTCTCATACTGACATTGCATCATAACAAAGCTAATTTTTAGAAACACAGATGAGGATTTGCTTTAAAAACCTAGTTTAACCTTGACAATGAATACAGCTTTTGAGCCAGCCAGAGGAGGTAGGAACACAAAGTTATATTCCCAGATGTCTAAGTTATTTTGGAAAATGGTGTCTTATGTGCAAGGGAATGTTTCCCCAGCCTCAAAATGTGAATATAAACCAATGGCATCCAAAAGGGAATGTCTCCGTGTGTCCATGCTGATCTGGGGCTGTCTTTGGTTTTTCAGCTCTAGGAAAACAAGAACCTGAGAAGAAATACAGTCCTAGGAAGAGCTGCTCTGCATGTTGCTGGTATTCTCCTGGACTCCAGGACTAAGTTACTTTATCCGAACTGTCATCTTTGTCTATTCTCCTTGAAGAGAAGTCCCCCACCACTCTTACAGGAGTTCAGTTCCCTATGCCTCCGCCTTCCTGAATAAATGCCAGTGTAAGTAAGAAAACTGCTGTGCACATTTCTATATAATAAAAAATAAAGATCTCTCATCGTCGTTCTACAGAGCACTTTAAATGCCATATCCTACCCTGGCATTTACTGTCAGAGGCAAAAACTACTGACATAGTTTATGAGCCGCCCTTCTGCTCCCAGGGGAGCCTGAGGATGCAATACAGCTGCCTGGGCAGTCCCTTGCCGTACCAGGTCTGCAATCCTGGTAGAGGACGGGCACTGACAGTGCTCGAACACTGATGCAGAAAGAACTCTTCTCAATGTTCCCCCAAACTTCCCAGCCCCATACCCATAGCCCCATGCCAAAGGTTACCTTCCTGGGTTGTGCTCCCCAGGAGGTCTGGCCCACCACTTCCATTCTGTCCGTCAGCATCCAAACCATCCCTGTGTTTGGATACTGTCTGCCCCTCCCTGCTTCTACCTACCCAAGGGGCTGGAGTTATTACGTCCTGTCTTTCTGCACTTTTTTTGCTTCTCCACCACTTCAACACTCTTTTCTGCAAATGGCTGCTATTTACAGATTGGTTTTCCCTCAGCATGTTGAGAGAGCTGCTGGAAGACATCAGCTCAGAACACAAGAACATCTAATAAAATGCTCTGTGAAGTACGTTAAACTCCCATCATGGTTTGTTCTCCGTCATTAATTAGGTTATTACTGCATCTCATGTTTATCATCACACCCTCATCTTGAAAGACCTGTCTGGAAGCATTTAGTGTTTTTATAGCTCATCTCTGAGGGGTTTTTTACCTTATTTACCAGCTATTCAGTTCTGTTACGCGTTGCAGCACAAGAAACAGATCCCCGTCACAACTTCCCAAAGAATGAATGTGAGAATCGAAGTTAGATGACAAACTGATAGCTACTTAAGGGAGCAAGCAGGGTTCATTCTGCTACTAACCAGCATTTTCTGATTCTTGGGTTAATGACAAGTCTATCAGAACCTGTTGCTCATAAAAAAAAAAGCTATAATCAGAAACAAAATCTAGATGAGGCCATTTCTATTATTCTGGAGTGTGTAAGATTAATGTCCTGTACTTTGAAGTAACTCTCATTTAATTTCAATAGGATTTTAATAATGTAAAACATATTATATTGACTTGATACATTAGTAATTATGTTCTTGTAGTTTAAAGTAGAATCATCCACTTTTCAGAAAAAGAAACATCACATCAAAGCTATGATAATGAATAAGGAAAGATAATTCAAGCTACATTTTTTTGTTTCTTACTACCCTGGCATCCTTCTTTCTACTCTTTTCTATTCAGCCTAAGTGACTCGACTACCTAAGCCAATTCGTTAACTAAACTAGTGCTCCAATTTTAGGTTTATCGTATGGCCTACAAGATATATTCTTTGTGTGATTCTGCAGTGCGGTTTCCATGCAGTCATTATTGTGTTGGGGATCAGGAGAAGAAAGAACTTTTAGACTCTTTTTCTAGTTCTTCCTGTGTATATTTGTCAGGAATTTAGTTCCAGGAAAGCTCCAAATAATAAAATGCATGGCCTCACAACATGCTGCAAAGTGCTCATTATTTGGTGCCCTAATACACTCTGACTGCTTTTGCAAACAGATGCTCCAAATACTGTTCTTAATTAAATATCAAGGGTTGGATTCAAATCCTGGTCCATGCCAGCAGAAGATAGCACAAATCTTGGCACCAGGCCCCAGTCCAACAAACGGGTGGTTGTGAATGCCTGAAACACTTGCAGGCGCCCTTCTCTTGTGGGCAGACTTGCCAGACACCAGGATATGATGCAAAGAGTCTGGATTTTGGGGTGTTTCTCGGGTGGCAGGGTGTAGTGCAGTCCAGACGGCTGCTTGACAGCATGACTTCTGTATGCTTGGACATGTTGCCCTCCAGCCAGGCTGGAGAGAGCTGCTCAGTCATACCATCAACAACCACCACTACAAATCTGTTAAAACTTTTAATGAAGATACCGGAGTTAAAGAAGGAAGAACTGCGAAGCTTTCAACATGCCAGAATTAGGACTAGTTTTCACAAGTTCACTCAGTGGACAAGCAAAACTAAGATATTCAGTGCAAGCTGCTTTGAACAGTGCAATGGTGAGTTTTTAAATGTGAGATGTTATTGTATGCACCTCCACAAAGATAAAGCTGTCGCTTCGTTTGGCAGTTATGTCTGACTGTGATTTTCTCTTTCCACCCAATTGGTTTGCCTGTCTGCAAGAGTGCAACTAACTGCCTTTTTGAGTATAAACAAGGTCTTAAACGATTTTTTTATTTCTATGTGGAAATTATTAAAAATATTTGTTATATCAACTTGGAGTTACAAGAACAAAAAACATGACTGGCTGAAAGTTCTAAAAGAAATTTTTGCCATCAAAGAGCTAAAGCAATCACAGAATCAGAGCATAGTGGAAGCAACCTAGGAACTTTGGAAGGACTCAGCCCTTTTGATTCATCCTTGCAGCATGTCCAGAAATGTTGAAACTCGGCTAAAGAGACTCCTATTTATCTGCAAAAAAATATATTACTCAAGCAGCAGTGTCAGTATTGACACACTATTGCAGTGTTAAGCAGTATTTTCTGCAATTCTTTTTGGATAATAAAAGTAAAATGTGATTCATTCATTGTGTCCCCTTCCCCCAAACAGACACAGTGCCATTCCGTTGATTTTTACAGTGCAAAACACCGAAGACCAAACCCCAGTGAGACAGTTTCAGGAGTTTATCACTTATGGCAACAGCTATGGTATATTGTGGCAATTAGCAGTTTGCAAGACTAGAACCTCTCTCCTTCAGAGCACCATGGTCATGACAATGCATCAACTATACGAGGACATTACACACTTTAATAGGCACGATTAAAAGGATTGATTGAATTTGGTGAATGTATTCGCTGTATGGGGTAATGCTTAACTGTAATAATTGTGTCTTGAATGAAGCATGCAAGTTATCTTGTACGACCTGATTAGTCAGACATAGTGTTTCCACTCTTTGGAATGAGTTTGTTATCTGTTCCAATAAAACAAGCAAGACTGTACTTGATGTGAAGTGTGTGCTGTTAGCATCATTGAGCCTTTGAACTTGTACATAAAACATTTGAGAGTCTTAACTATAAGAAGCTGAAATGGAGGTAAAAAAACCAGCTTCAGCACCTGATTACAACAGCAGTGAAGGTGTGAGATAATTGACTCATTTTGGGAGAGCCACTAGCAAAACTCTTTCTCAAAGCAACAAGCAGTGACCCTGTACCCTAACGCAGGCCAGTTTCAGCCTGCTTACTTTGTCCCCTGTTTAGACTGATTTCTGTAAGGTATATGGCAAGTTCTTCTATCAGGAATTTGCCAGACTCAAACGTTCTTGATCATATGACTGTTTGCCACGTGGAGGTGCTCCCCTGCCAACCTCTGATCTCAGCTTGATTTACTTCGATTCATCTCTGCGGGGCAGTTGCCGGAAGCTGGAGCCTACCTCCTGCTTGGTTTGGGGTGGACTTCCCTTCCCAGGTCTCCCTGCATCTGGAGGCCCCAGGCTTCTCTTCCAACCTGGACTGTGGTCCTTCCACTTCCCCTAATCTCTAAGCCCAGAGAAATGGTTAATTTGGGGAAAAGGTATGTCCTTCAAGGGTCATTCCTTCCTCTTGTGGAGTGAGCTGGGTGATAGCAAACTCAGCAGGGCGCTTATCATGACTCCTCACATCTGCTGCTTTGATTCTG